>NW_021963287.1:0-125243 GCF_901765095.1 Microcaecilia unicolor | reverse complement strand
TACATATTCTGTGATTATTTTTATATTTTATTTTTATTTTTTAATTTTTTATTTGTGTTCCTGTGAGTCATCTTCGCTGTTTTGTTTTTTGGTTGTTTTTTTGCGAAGACTGGTTTCTTCTGTTTTTTTTGTATCTCGATTATATAATCTACATGTGTACTTGAAGAATCTAAGGGGCGTTTTTTACTAAGCTGCGGTAGGCTCTACGCGTGTGCACCACACACCCAAAAGAGACTACTGCCTGGCCAGTGCGCCCCCTGGTGGTAATTTCAGATTTGGCGCATGCCCATAATGCCTGGATGAATTAATTAATACTGTCAAGTACTAAGCATGATGTAAATAGGAACAACAAACAGTTTTGAAATGTCTATATGCGAATGCCAGGAGCCTAAGAAATAAGATGGGAGAGTTAGAATATATTGCACTAAATAAAAAATTAGATATAATAGGCATCTCTGAGACCTGGTGGAAGGAGGATAACCAGTGGGACACTGTCATACCGGGGTACAAATTATATCGTAGTGATAGGGTGGATCGAATTGGTGGAGGCCATAGGAGCTAACTTTTCAAAACAATTGGGGGTGCTGAAATTTTTTTTTTTTACAGGTGGTGCATTCCCCTCCCCTGTCCCCTTTCATCTCCTCCCCCATCTCCCTCTCTCTCCTCCCCTCCCCATCCCCCGCCCTCTCCTCCCCCTCCTCCCCATCCCCCTCCCCTCCTCCTCCCCTTCCTCCTTCCTCCGAGTTCCAGGCACCCTCCCTCCGAGTTCCAGTCCCACCCTCCCTCTCTCCCTCCCAGTTCCAGGCCCCCCCCACTACCTCACTCCCTCCCTCCCAGTTCCAGGCCCTCCTCCCTCCCTCCCTCCCACCCTCTGTCCGAGTTCCAGGCCCCCTCCCTCCCTCCGTCTGAGTTCCAGGTCTCCCCTCCCTCCTTCCCTCCCTGTTCCAGGCCTCCCCCCTCCCTCCCTTCAAATTCCAGGCCCCCCTCCCTCCCTCCACGTTCCAGGCCTCCTCCCTCCCTCCGAGTTCCAGGCCCCCTCCCTCCAAGTTCCAGGCCCGCCCGTTCCTCCAAATTCCAAGCCCGCCCCCCTCCCCTCCCTCCCTCCCTCCGAGTTCCAGGTCCTTCCTCCCTCCGAGTTCCAGGGTCCCTCCGAGTTCCAGGGCCCCCCTCCCTCCCTCCGAATTTTAAAAGTCATCTTACCTCGTCGGGGTTATGGCGGCAGCAGCAGTGAAAGGCGTGCAGGCTCGGCACTTCGGCTTTCCCTTCTCTCAGCTCTGGTCCCGCCCTCATTTCCTGTTTCCGCAAGGGCGGGACCAGAGCTGAGAGAAGGGAAGGCTGAAGCACTGAGCCTGCACGCTTTTCACTGCTGCTGCCGCCGTAACCCAGACGAGGTAAGATTACTTTTAAAATTCGGAGGGAGGGGGCCTGGAACTCGAAGGGAGGGAGGGAGGGACTTTTAAAATTCTGGGCTGGTGAAGGGAACTTCCGGTGGGTGAAATATTGAGGGTGCTTGAGCACCCACAACACCCATGGAGTCGGTGCCTATGGTGGAGGGGTAGCATTGTGTATTAACGAGAGCCTTGAATCAAATAGATTGAAAATTCTGCAGGAAACAAAACACTTCTTGGAATCACTATGGATTGAAATTCCATGTGTAAAGGGGAAAAGGATAGTGATAGGAGTGTACTACCGACCGCAGGGCCAGGATGAACAGAAGGTTGCAGAAATGTTAAAGGAAATTAGGGATGCAAACAAACTGGGCAACACAATAATAATGGGTGATTTCAATTACTCCGATATTGACTGGGTAAATGTAACATCGGGGCACGCTAGGGAGGTAAAATTCCTTGATGAAATCAAGGACTGCTTTATGGAGCAGCTGGTACAGGAGCTGACAAGAGAAGAAAAAATTCTAGACCTAGTCCTTAGTGGAGCGCATGATCTGGTGTGGGAGGTAATGGTGCTGGGGTCACTTGATAACAGTGTTTATAATATGATCGGATTTGATATTAGCTTTGAAGTAAGTGTACATAGGAAATCAAATATGTTAGTGTTTGACTTTTAAAAAGGTGACTATGATAAAATGAGAAGAACAGTGAAAAAAAAGCTTAAAGGAGCAGCTGCTGGGTTAAAAATTTACATCAGGTGTGGATGCTGTTCAAAAATACCATCCTAGAAGTCAAGGCCAAATATATTCCGTGTATTAAAAAAGGAGGGAGGAAGACCAAACGACAGCCAGCGTGGTTAAAAAGTGAAGTGAAGGAAACTATTAGAGCTAAAAGAAAATCCTTCAGAAAATGGAAGAAGGAACCGACTGAAAATAATAAGAAACAGCATAAGGAATGTCAAGTCGAATACAAAGCGCTGATAAGGAAGGCTAAGAGGGACTTCGAAAAAAAGATTGCGTTGGAGGCCAAAACACATAATAAAATTTTTTTTAGGTATATTAAAAGCAGGAAGCCGGCAAAAGAATTGGTTGGACCGCTAGATGACCGAATAGTAAAAGGGGCGATCAGGGAAGACAAAACCGTAGTGGAGAGATTAAATGAATTCTTTGCTTCGGTCTTCACCGAGGAAGATTTGGGTGGGATACCAGTGCCAGAAATGGTATTCGAAGCTGACGAGTCAGAGAAACTTAATGAATTCTCTGTAAACCTGGAGGATGTAATGGAGCAGTTCTACAAACTGAAGAGTAGCAAATCTCCTGGACTGGATGGTATTCATCCCAGAGTACTGATAGAACTGAAAAATGAACTTGCGGAGTTATTGTTAGTAATATGTAATTTATCCTTAAAATCGAGCGTGGTACCGGAAGATTGGAGGGTGGCCAATGTAACGCCGATTTTTAAAAAAAGGTTCCAGAGGAGATCTGGGAAATTATAGGCCGGTGAGTCTGACGTCGGTGCCGGGCAAAATGGTAGAGACTATAATCAAGAACAAAATTACAGAGCATATTCAAAAGCATGGATTAATAAGACAAAGTCAACATGGATTTAGTGAAGGGAAATCTTGCCTCACCAATCTACTACATTTCGTTGAAGGGGTGAACAAACATGTGGATAAAGGTGAGCCGGTTGATATTGTGTATCTGGATTTTCAGAAGGCGTTTGACAAAGTACCTCATGAAAGACTCCAGAGGAACTTGGAGAGTCATGTTATAGGAAATAGTGTTTTATTGTGGATTAAGAACTGGTTAAAAGATAGAAAACAGAGTAGGGTTAAAAGGTCAGTATTCTCAACGGAGAAGGGTAGTTAGTGGGGTTCCCCATGGGTCTGTGCTGGGACCGCTGCTTTTTAACATATTTATAAATGACCTAGAGATGGGAGTAACTAGTGAGGTAATTAAATTTGCTGATGACACAAAGTTATTCAAAGTCATTAAATTGCGGGAGGATTGTGAAAAATTACAAGAGGACCTTAAGAGATGGGAGACTGGGCATCTAAATGGCAGATGACCTTTCATGTGAGCAAGTGCAAAGTGATGCATGTGGGAAAGAGGAACCCGAATTATAGCTACGTCATGCAAGGTTCCACGTTAGGAGTCACAGACCAAGAAAGGGATCTAGGTTTCGCCGTTGATGATACGTTGAAACCTTCTGCTCAGTGTGCTGCTGCTGCAGCTAAGAAAGCAAATAGAATGTTAGGTTTTATTAGGAAAGGAATGGAAAACAAAAATGAGGATGTCATATTGCCTTTGTATTGCACTTTGGTGCGACCGCATCTCGAATATTGTGTTCAATTCTGGTCGCCGCATCTCAAAAAAGATATAGCGGAATTAGAAAAGGTGCAGAGAAGGGCGATGAAAATGATAAAGGGGATGGGACGACTTCCCTATGAGGAAAGGCTAAAGAGGCTAGGGCTCTTCAGCTTGGAGAAAAGGCGGCTGAGGGGAGATATGATAGAGGTCTTTAAAATAATGAGTGGAGTGGAACGGGTAGATGTGAAGGGTCTGTTTACGCTTTCCAAAAATACTAGGACTAGGGGGCATGCGGTGAAGCTACAATGTAGTAAATTTAAAATGAATCTGAGAAAATTTTTCTTCACTCAACGTGTAATTAAACTCTGGAATTTGTTGCCAAAGGATGTGGTAAAGGTGGTTAGCTTAGCGGAGTTTAAAAAAAGGTTTGGATGGCTTCCTAAAGAAAAATTCCATTGACTATTATTAAATGGACTTGGGGAAAATCCACTATTTCTGGGATAAGCAGTATAAAATGTTTTGTACTTTTTTGGGATCTTGCCAGGTATTTGTGACCTGGATTGGCCACTGTTGGAAACAGGATGCTGGGCTTGATGGACCTTTGGTCTTTCCCAGTATGGAAGTACTTATGTACTTATTATTTATTTATTTCATCCCACGTGCCCCATTTCCAGTGGTAATTGGCAGTTGGTGTGTGCTGACCTGTCACTGCGCGTGTAGTGCGTGAGCCCTTACTGCTAGATCAATGGGTGGCGTTAAGGGCTCAGGACAGTTTTAGACACACGCTGGTTTCAGTTTTACCACATGCCCTTTTCCCGTCACATTAGGTTAAAAAAAACCTTTTTCACAGATGCGGTAAAAGCTGGCCCGGCGCGTGCCTAATACATGCACCTATACTGCCGCAGGCCACTTTTTATCGTGGCTTAGTAAAAGGGCCCCTAAATGTTTGATATTTATACCAACTTAAAAGCAGGTGTAAGTATCTCCATCTGTAAGGTAGACGTGATTTCTGCTGCTTACATTAGAATTTTATAAAGCTACATAGCTACCCCCAGCATTCCCCAGAAGAGGTCCTCAAGGTCTCTACTAGGATATGCTGGGAGACAAAACTCTAAACTTTGTGGACACTTCTTATCCAATCCCTAGACCATCTTAGCCCTGACAATCCTCTCTTCAGATCCCAGATGGTCTCCTTGAACCCGGAAAGGAGCAAGGAAAGTTGGATAAGGAAGGATAAGATCCTCCGTCAACATAGGGTTCTATAGTCATAATTACATCACTATCTTCTCCCCTCCCCCCTAGATCAGCTATTTGACTACAGACACCCATCATCACTCACTACTTGCAGAGATTGAACCAACCTCTAAAGCCATTGCGAGTAAGGAAAATGTATTGCTCCCTCCCCCCTTACCTATAATATAACTGAAAAGAGCATTTTATCTTCTTCCATTCATAAAATGTCCGTGAAATGAATGAATAATGCAAAAAATATCATTCACTATAGCAACTACAAGTGGATTAAAATGTTGAGCAGGCTGGTGTGCAGCAAACGTTGCTAACCACCAAGGAAATGAATAACCTGAATTTTCCAATGAGCATGGGAAGGTTTTGTTCTGTGACAACATACCACTGATCTGAGTTAGCATCAGTGATCAGAGCACATCCTTCACCTAGCCAAGGTGCATCAAACCCACACTGCTTCGTTGGCTTTTCCAGCAAAGGCAAATTCAACCTATGGCTGTAATAGACAGTGTAATTGTATCTTTTGACTGACTTACTCATGAAAATTCAAAGCTATCCACATCCTTTTGACTCATGCACAAAAACAGCATTCAGGGGCCCTTTTACTAAAGGGTTGATGTGTGGCAACCCGGAAACTACTGCAGTCACCAGCAGTAGTTCCGCCTTGAGCATGCGGCATCAGGGCTGCCGAGAGAATGGGCCAGGCCCGGGGCAAGGCCGCCCCCCCTGAGGTCGTCGTCATCGCTGCCCCTCTCCATCCACCACCGGGCCGGGCCCCCCCTGAATTCAAATCATAACGCCTCACCTCGACCTCGCTCCATGTGAAAGAAGCGCAGCAGCGGCAGTCTGCAGATTGCCTCCCTTCGGGCCTTCCCTCCCTGTGTCCCGCCCTCATCTGACGTAACTAGCGCGAGGGCGGGGCACAGGGAGGGAAGGCCTGAAGGGAGGCGATCTGCAGACTGCCGCTGCAGGGCTTCTTTCACACAGAGCGAGGTCGAGGTGAGGCGTTATGATTTCAATTCAGGGAGGCCCGGCCCGGTGGTGGACGGAGGGGGGCGGGTGGAGGGGACTGCGGTGCCGGGCCCCCCTTGGAGGCCCAGGCCTGGGGAATTTTGTCCCCCCCTGCCCCCCTCTCATCGGCCCTGTGCGACATTTCCGGCACTATGGAAAATAATTCCGTAATTCTTAGTGCAGCACTAACCCAGCCAGCTTACTGCGGGAGCCCTTACTGCCACCTTTCCCCCTCCCCCGCATGACCAAGCAGTAAGAATAATCTTACCGCATGGCCATGTGTTTTTCAGGGGCTTTTTACTCACTGTGGTAAAAAGGGCTCTGGCGCCTGGCAGAAAATAGCCCCCGCCGCTACCGCAGGGCCCTAATGCCCTAATGTAAAAGGACCCCCTAATGCATTAAGGCTGTAGCCCACCAGCTAAATCACTCCACCATGACATTTGCAGGAAGTTATATTCTGATCAGGTTTTATCAGACACCAGGGGCGTAGCCAGACCTCAGCGGGAGGGAGTCCAGAGCCCGAGGTGGGGGGGCACAATTTAGCCCACCGCCGACCCTTCCCTGCCACTTTCGACCTCCCCCCCCCCCGCCGCCGACACTGCCCCGTCGCCGCCAAGTACCTTAGCTGGTGGAGGTCCCCAACCCCCACCATCAAAGGTACCTGGCGTCAGCATCAGCGGGGGAGGGTCGGCGTCAGTGGCGGGGGTCGAAAGTACAGGGGGCCAGGGCTAAATCTGTGGGGGCCCATGCCCCCGTGGCCCCACCTAGCTACACCCCTGGCAGACACATACAAATCGCATGGTATGTTATCTTCCCTTCTCTGCCCCCAAACCCTAACACCTGGCTTGGACTGGGAGTTAAGTTAGTGTACTGGCAGGACAAACATACTAACTTGAAAAACTGTGTGTGTGTGGGGGGGGGGGGGGGGGGATATGCCTTTGGTTCTCACCCAAAACTTCTGTCTACTCACACGACACCAAAATTAACAGGAGCCTTTGTGATGCTAGAGAGGAAAATTTTCAAAAGCCATTTACTTGGGTAAATTCATTGACTATCTGTAAATTACCCACCTGTAAATGGGTAAAGAACCCATGGAAAATATAGGGTCAGGTTGGATGAGGCATCAATGCACCTAGTTTTGCATTCTTAAAGCTATGTGCATTGTTGGCCAGAGAAAAGATGTCTGCAGAAAGATGTCAGACCCGGCTTGCAGCTCTAAGCCCAAACTTCTAGTCCCAGAAACAGCTGAGCTGAGACGGGAAGTCTGGACACAATCAGATGCAAGTCAGTGTTTGCAATCACTTGGAAACCCTAGTCCACCCCCCACCCCACCCCCTTAAGTATGATTGGCCGAGGAAGTGTACCACCATCAACCTCTCACCCAGTGGCGTAGCTACGTGGGGCCACGGGGGCCTGGGCACCCGTAGATTTGACCCTGGACCCCCCCCCCCCTGCCGACAACCCTCTCGACCCCCCTCCCACCGCCAACCCTCCCCTGCCGCCGCCGTCAGCTACCTTTGCTGGCGGGGGACCCCCAACCCCTGCCAGCCGAGGTCCTCTTCTTCCGGCGCAAGGCTTCGTTCTGTTTCTGTGAATCTGACATCCTGCATGCAAAGAGCAAACTCAACCTATTTGTGGTTGTACTGGGATGATGTGGTAGCAGCAAGTAGTCTCTGGCTGGGTTGCCAATTAGAAAAAGACATATCCAGTCCTGGCTTTACAGTGGCGTAGCCACAGGTGGGCCTGGGTGGGCCAGGGCCCACCCATTTAGGGCTCAGGCCCACTCAACAGTAGCACACGTTTAGTGGTAGCTGGTGGGGATCCCAAGCTTGGCCAGCTGAAGACTTCCCCCTGATGGTAATGAAAACGCTACTCTCCATGATACTGGCATCTGAGCATGCTCATTTTTCAGCGCATACCTGCTGCAGACCGCCAATGTGGAAAGAAGCATTTTCCCGCCAGCTGAGATATTTTTTTGGTGGTGGTTGGGGGGGGGGGAGAACACTTGGTGCCCACCCACTTCTTGCCTAGGCCCACCCAAAGTCTGTTGTCTGCCTATGCCCCATACATACAAGACATGCATGGACATGTAGCCCTGCTTTTCTTAAGACATGGGCAACTAGCAATACTCTCCCCCCCCCCCCCCCCACAGCACAGCTACTGGAAAAGATGGAGACACTGGGAGGTGATGGAAACATTGCCTTCTGGTCAGACTCTTTCTCAGGTCCCTAATGATGGTACAAGGAACGTCTGTAGGGTGAAGCTATCTTGGATGCCAAATTACCTGCTTAAAGTGTGACCACATCTCATCAGTATAACTGTCCTGCCTCGGGGATCTAATAAGGTTCAAGCAGAAAAGGAGGAGTAGAAATCCCTCATGTAAACATGAGCAGCAAACAAAGAAGTGAGGTGGACTCAAGGAAGCTATCGGGAAGTCTTTATTATAAACAGCATCAAAACGACCCGACACGGCCGTGTTTCGGAACAAAGGCCTGCCTCAGGGGCAGGGGCGTAGCCAGAGAACAGGTTTTGGGTGGGCCTAGGCAAGAATTGGGTGGGCACCAAGTGTTCTCCCCCCCCCCCCCCCCCAAAAAAAAAAATCTCAGCTGGTGGGAAAACGCTTCTTTCCACCTTGGCAGCAGGAATGCACTGAAAACTGAGCATGCGCAGGTGCCAGTGTCGTGGAGAGTAGTGTTTTTGTTACCATCAGGGAGAAATCTTCAGCTGGCAGAGCTTGGGATTCCCACCAGTTACCACTAAACATGTGCTACTGTTGGGTGGGCCTGAGTCATAAATGGGTGGGCCCTGGCCCACCCAAGCCCACCTGTAGCTACGCCACTGCTCAGGGGTCAGGTGAATCTCTTGTGTTATGGCGAAAAAAGCTTAACTCAAGAGGAAAAGCAAAGTCCTGGCTGTTGAACCTCTGTAAAATGCTTGGTAGAAAAAAAACACTGGGCTGCAAATACCGTCTGACCGGTTTGCCGCTCTGATAAGGTTCAGCAGAGCCAGGGTGCACGTCCGTTCGCCATGCTGGGAATTATGTAATATGAGAAGCATTCAGAAAACCTAAACATGCCTTTGCAGGATGTAATAGTTAATCAAAATGAAAAAAAGAAAAAGGAGATTATTAACAGTTTGTTTTGACTGCCAATTTAATGCTGTAAAAAAAATGTTCTCAGAAGGGATAAATTCGGGAGTAACATATGGCAGTGCATCACTGCAGACAGGCTGGTGTCCGCAGGAAGCAGCTTCTCAGAGCAGGTGATGGGGTTACAAAAGGTTATCGCAGACCTGGGCCAAGCACGGTGATGGGAAAGGGAGAGGGTAAAGGGAGCAGGCGATGAGGGTGGATGGGAGACTCCCTGGGGTATTTCAGCATCTTCTTCCTTTATAGGGACAAAAGTGACCGCAGCACCCGAGGACTGGAGAGGCCCCTGACCACTTAAATCGCATTCTATGGCCTGACCACTAATATTCAGCGGCACTTCTGAATATTGGCACAAAATGACCATTTTTTAGCTAGGCCACATATAAGCATTTCAGGGGCGGAGTCAGGGAGGAGCTGGCAGTTATATGAGTGCTGGCACCTGCGCAGCTAAGAGGGTGAATTTAAGACTGCTTATAAGTAGTGCTAAATTCACCCACTTAACTATGCAAGTGCTGGCACTGAATCTCAACCGGCACCTGCATAAGCTCTGGGCCCCGGCCTATGTGTGCCAATCCCCCCTCTACTACTACTACTTATCATTTCTAAAGCGCTACTAGACGTACGCAGCGCTGTACACTTGAACATGAAGAGACAGTCCCTGCTCGACAGAGCTTACAATCTAATTAGGACAAAGAGTAGCAAGATTCCATGCAGAATCCCAAAGAATAGCAAGATTCCGGAATCCCATAGTAGCAAGATTCTGTGTGGAATCCCAAAGAGTAGCAAGATTCCGGAATCCCAAAGACTACTACTTATCAATTCTAAAGCACTACTAGACGTATGCAGCGCTGTACACTTGAACATGAAGAGACAGTCCCTGCTCTACAGAGCTTACAATCTAATTAGGACAGACAAACAGGACAAACAAGAGATAAGGGAATATTAAAGTGAGGATGATAAAATTAAGGGTTCTCAACAAGTGAATAAGGGTTAGGAGTTAAAAGCAGCATCAAAAAGGTGGGCTTTTAGCTTAGATTTGAAGGCGGCCAGAGATGGAGCTTGACTTACCGGCTCAGGAAGTCTATTCCAGGTATATGGTGCAGTAAGATAAAAGGAACGGAGTCTGGAGTTAGCGGTGGAGGAGAAGGGTGCGGATAAGAGAGATTTACCCAGTGAAAGGAGTTCCTGGGGAGGAATGTAGGGAGAGATAAGAGCTGAGAGGTACTGAGGAGCTGCAGAGTGAATGCACTTATAGGTCAATAAGAGGAGTTTGCGGAAATGGATAGGAAGCCAGTGAAGTGACTTGAGGAAAGGGCTAATAAGAGCATAACGACACTGGCGGAATATTAGTCGTGTAGCAGAATTTTGAACAGATTGAAGAGGAGAGAGATGGCTAAGTGGGAGACCTGTGAGAAGCAAGTTGCAATAGTCTAAGCGAGAGATGATAAGAGTGTGGATGAGGGTTCTGGTAGTGTGCTCAGAAAGGAAAGGGCGAATTTTGGTGATATTATAGAGAAAGAAACGACAGGTTTTAGCAGTCTGCTGAATATGTGCAGAGAAGGAGAGGGAGGAGTCAAAGATGACCCCAAGGTTATGAGCTGATGAGACAGGAAGGATGAGTGTTATCCACAGAAATAGAGAATGGGGGAGGAAGAGAGGTTGGTTTAGGGGGAAAGATAAGAAGCTCAGTCTTGGTCATGTCTAGTTTCAGATGGCGCTGAGACATCCAGGCAGCAACGTCAGACAGGCAGGCTGCATCTTGCTAAGCGCAACTCTATACAGATGAGCATGCAAATTTTGTAGTGCACAGCTGAAAAGGGGGTGTGGCCACAGGAGGGGCATGGGCAGGTCACGAAAGATGAACGCACGAATTCAGGGGATCGGCGCCTAACTTCCGCGCCAGGATTCACACCAGGTTCACGCCCAAAGTTGAGTGCTGATTCCGGCGCAACATGCTACAGACAGTGCTCAACTTGAAGTGCCATTTATAGAATGGCGCTCAATGCCAGGGCCACCGAGAGACACAGCCGGGTCTGGGGCAGAACCGGACCACCGCAAGCCACCCTTCCACTCTCACCGCCGCCCCCCCCCCCCCCCACTTGCACTGCTGCTTCTGCATGCCCACCCCCTTACCCTTTTGTCTTTGCCTCCATGGGGGGGAGGGGGTCCGGGCTCGGCGCCAGCAAGCCGCTTCCTGCGTTCATGCTCCCACAGTCTGTCCTTTTCCTGCTCCTGTCCGTGCCTGAAGTCAGGACCCAGCTGATTGCATTAATGCGATACCACTGTAATGCAAGCATCCAGATCCTGGGTGGCATGCAGCAGCAGGGGAGGACAGACCCAAAAGTAAGCAGCAAGAAAAGCTCGCCAGTGCCTCCCCCCCCCCCCCCCCCCCGGAGGCCAGGCTCAGTGAATTTTGCCACCCACCCCCTGCACCCCCCTCTCGGCAGCCCTACTCAGTGCACATTTTATCGGCACCCAAATTTGAGCCTAGTCCCATAATTGCATATTTACAGAATAGAGCTTAGAAAGAATTGTAGCAATTTACACTCCTTTGTGCACATATTTGTGCATACAAACACGGCAGCCAGGTTCCTAGACAGAGCTTCTTGCTTTGAAAGTGCCTCCCCTTTATTAATTAAACTACACTGGCTTCCCATCACAGTGGGAATCACTTTTAAATTATTATTATTATTATTATTATTATTATTGCATTTGTACCCCACATTATCCCACCTTTATGCAGGCTCAATGTGGCTTACAGAGTGTTGTTGTGATGCAGTCATTATATTATCTTAAATACATAAGCTGAAATTAGATGAATTAGATGCAAGGTGCTAGAAAGGTGTTGTGAGAGGCGTTTTTAATGCGCCTGAGTGATTTGAGGAATGATTTATTAAGGATGTCTTTCGTAGGCTTTGTTGAAGAGGTGTGTCTTCAAAGATTTGCGAAAGCTGGTTAGGTTGTCCATATTTTTCAGGGCCACGGGTAGTGCGTTCCAGATCTGTGTGCTTTTATACGCAAAAGTAGTAGCGTATGATTGTTTGTATTTAATTCCTTTGCAGCTGGGGAAGTTCAGATTGAGGAATTTGCGGGCCGATCTTTTGGTGTTTCTAGGCGGTAGGTCCACTAGGTTTAACATATAGAGTGGGGCGTCTGCGTGGATGATTTTGTGGACGGTTGTGCAGATCTTGAACTCGATTCGTTCCTTGAGTGGTAGCCAATGAAGTTTCTCTCTTAGAGGTTTCGCCCTCTTGTATTTAGTTTTGAATTATGTGCCTTCATCTTTCAAATCGTGAATAGCACAGCCCCAGATCATATGCAGCCATTAATAAATCTACCCATGCGAAATACTAATGATGAAGTGAGAGACTACCCGAGACTACATTTCCCTACTTGTAAAAAAGTAATCTATAAATCAGTTTATTCTGCCGACTTCACATATGGTGGGACTCTCTGCCTTCCAAAAGAAGAAGCACACAAGAGTACACCAGATTCTGCAAGATCCTAAAATCATTCCTTTTCATGCAGTCCCTCACAAATATTTATTTATGCGTTCTTGTATCCCACTGTTATCCAAAACAAGTTTCGGCTCAAAGTGGCTTACAATTTACATTCTGATGAAATTACTATGATTGTTTACAGTTTGCCTTCTGGTGGTAATTGCAATCATGATTTACATTCAGGAAGCAACTGGCGATTAGGAAACGATGTAACGTGATGAGGAGATGGACATATGCATGTAGGCTCATGAATGGACTTGCAAAAGGCACTGAGAACTGCAGGTCGATCGGACTCATTTCCATACGTGACCTAGTAACACAGGGAGCTCGGTTCTTTTCTCTTTTGAAAATGAGCCCACTAATAACACAGAGAGCTCAGTTCCTTTCTCGGCAAGCACACTCACGTCATGTCTGCCTTCCAAAGCAGAAAAGCCATGTTTACACTGCACAGAGAAGCAGAAAATAACTCCTGTGTGGAACCTGTATCCACATAGGGGTTATCTACAGACCACCTGTGCAAATGGAGAAGTTAGACAAGGATCTGATAGAAGATGTTCAAAAGATTGGTAGGAAAGGGGAGGTGCTACTGTTGGGAGATTTCAATTTGTCTGACGTGGATTGGAACGTCCCGTCTGCGGAATTGGAAAGAAGTAGGGAATTTGTGGACACCTGTCAAAGTGCCTTGCTCAGATAAATGGTGACGGAACCCACGAGGGAAGGGTCTAAGCTGGATCTAGTGCTCATGAATGGGGGTAGTGTTTCCAATATCCGGGTGGGTGCCCACCTATGTACATAGTGATCATCACACCATATGGTTTGAAATAAGGGCAAAGGCAGAGTGCGAACACACAAAACTCAAAGTACTGGATTTCAGACTTACTGATTTTGATAAAATGGGGGGAATACCTGAAGAAGGAGCTGTTGGCGTGGGAAGGCGCAGGAGATGTGGAAAAACAGTGGTCCAAGCTAAAGGCTGCTCTAAATATGGCGACTGATCTTTTTGTGAGGAAAGTAAACAAAAACAAGAGAAGCAGGAAGCCTATATGGTTCTCCAAACAAGTAGCTGAAAAAGTAAGAGCAAAAGAGGCTTTGTTCAAGAAATACAAATGTCACGTTTTCAAAGCTGGGTTTGTGAGCCCTTGGGCCACTGCCGAGGAGCGGCAGTGGCAGGCAAAACCACCCCACGCTAGAGACAGGGCAGATCTCTGACAAACAGCTAGGCTGCACCTGGCCACTTTCCACCAAGAGTTGAGCTCAAGGCTTCAGGTGGCCGGCAGGACTTACTGGACAGGGCAGGACTGGCTAACAGCTAGGCAGCACAGGGACAGCAAGGCAGGGAAAGGATAGGCTAAATGACAGGACTGAAAGCTGTGAGCAGCCACTGAAACAGGGAACAAACACAGCCAGACACTGAACTGAAAGCTGCAAGCAGCCACTGAAGCAGGGAACAAACACAGATAAACCCAGAACTAGGCAAAGACATACAAACAAGACACAAGACTGGGAAACAAGCAATACTCTAAACTAAACATAGACTAACTAGAACAGGCAAGGCTTCAGGCAAGAACAAGAGCAAGGAAACAAACTCAGGCTGAAGTGCAACAAGCACCAACATACCAGGGCCTTAGACGCAAGGCAAAGGCAAAGCAGCAAGGTTTCAGAATGGCTAATAAGCCCAGCAGCACCTGGAGCTCAGCTGCAACCATCACCAGGAAACTACGGGTGCTGTGTAGGTTCAATCCAAGGCAAGTCTGGCAACCCGGAAGATCCGGACCGGACTGGGCTGAAATCTGAAATGGGTGATGGTCCACAGCAGCCACTGGTTCTGGCCATCAGAGGGCGAGGTGAGCACAGACGTAACAACAAAAGAACGCAACGAGAGGATCACGGAAAAGATTATCGGATTAAACTCAAAGAAGCGAAGAGGGAAATATGGCTGGCAAAAGCGCGAGCAGAAGAAAAAATGGCTAAAGATGTAAAGAGAGGTGACAAGACTTTTTTCAGATATATTGGAGAAAGGAGAAGAGATAGGAATGGAATTGCGAGACTGAAAGATAATGAGAATGGCTATGTGGAGAGTGATGACGATAAAGCGAACGTACTAAACAATTATTTCTCTTCGATGTTCACGGAGGAAAATCCTGAAGAAGGACCAGGGTTGGCTGCCGAGGGAACATCTGGGAATGGAGTGGATACTGCACCGTTTACGGAAGAAAGAGTTTATAAACAGCTTGAGAATCTGAAGGTGGAAAAAGCTATGGGGCCGGATGGAATACATCCCAGGATACTGAGAGAGCTCAGAGAGGTCCTGGTGGGACCTGTTAAAGATTTATTTAATAGATCTTTAGAGATGGGAGAGGTTCCATAGGATTGGAGATGAGCGGATGTGGTCCCTCTTCACAAAAGTGGAGACAGAGAAGAAGTGGGAAATTACAGACCAGTAAGTCTCACATCGGTGGTAGGAAAAAGAATGGAGTCGCTGCTGAAAGAAAGGATAGTTAACTTTCTAGAAACCGACAGGTTACAGGACCCGAGGCAACATGGCTTTACCAAAGGAAAATCCTGCCAAACGAATCTTATTGACTTTTTTGACTGGGTGACCAAAGAACTGGATGAGGGACGTTTGCTAGATGTAATCTACTTGGACTTCAGCAAAGCCTTTGATACGGTCCCCCACAGAAGACTCGTGAATAAGCTGAAAGGGTTGAACTTAGGACCAAACGTGGTGAACTGGATAAGAAACTGGTTGACCGACAGGTGGCAGAGGGTGGTGGTAAATGGAATCTGCTCGGAGGAAAAGAAAGGTGAGCAGAGGAGTTCCTCAGGGGTTGGTGCTGGGGCCTATTCTGTTTAATATATTTGTGGGAGATTTTGCTAAAGGGTTGGAAGGAAAGGTGTGCCTTTTTGTGAGTGACAGGAAAATAGCCAATAGAGTGGATACCCTGGAGGGAGTAGAAACGATGAGAAGGGATCTCCGAACCTTAGAAGAATGGTCGATGGTCTGGCAGTTAATATTTAATGTAGATATAATCTTCACACCAGTATATAATGCCACACCTTCTACTCTTCAAATATTTGCTATTTTTTATATCCAGTGCTCAGTGTTTGCTATTGTGCCAAACTACCGTGGTATACGGTAACATCATGCAGCACAACAACCCTAAACCATCACAGCACTGTTCCAGCCTGCCTGCCTACCTCTTTTAAAAGAGCGTATAGATGGAAATCACAGCCCTTGGAGGCATATTTTCAAAGCACTTAGCCTTCCAAAGTTCCATAGGTTAGAATATTATAAGTAGGAGAAGCACTTATCTCTTAGGCGTATTCTGTCCAGTGCAGGGTCTTGTTGTGCTGTTGCTGATCAATACACACCCATGTGTGGGTGCTCAAAGTGTTTAAAATCAACTTCCCATTGTTATTGCCGGGCCACGTTTCACCGTGACGGCGTCTTCAAGGGAACGTATCTGCAAACGGGAGCGAAACCGTGTCGAGTAATAATAATATAATATTAATACAAATAAAGATCACATACCATGTAAATGAGTTTATCTTGTTGGGCAGACTGGACGGACCGTACAGGTCCTCATCTGCCGTCATTTACTATGTAAAATAGAGTTTTTCGTCTCCGACCTGTGCATGGTACTGTTGTTCCCCGCTGTTGAATTTTCTAAAGGCGATCTATCAGTTTGTCGCATTTGAATTTCAGTCCATTTAATAATCATGCCAAAAAAAAAATGAAAATGAAAAAAAAAAAAAGAAAGAAAGAGATGCCATTAAAGTGCTTTATCATAAAAGGCATCTTGTTTCCATTTTATTACACTTTAGGAAATACTTCCTTATTTTACAGGCCCAGGTGAGAATCTTTCTCATCGACTAACATTAGACGGAGCATAATTAACCTTCCATGACGCTGACACCAGCGTGATATGCTCTGCATATATGTGGATATATAAATCTGCTAACCAGATACGCCAAAGCATTTGTTATTTTAATTATGGCATATACTGGGCTGTTTCATAATGCTGTTTTCAAGGTGACTCCTGCATTAAGAAATTAAAAGATTGATGCTGGTTATGCACTAGCTGGGTTCGCTGCATAATGGATGACACATGCCGAAAGGGAAGGGACAGCGCCTCAGCAGCAGTCGCAACGTATCTGATTTATGTCGGTGCTCATCTGATTGTGAGCTCAGAGCATAGACTAACGTAAACCACTGGTACTGTGCAAGGGTATTCATATACTACTACTACTACTACTACTATTTAGCATTTCTATAGCGCTACAAGGCGTACGCAGCGCTGCACAAACATAGAAGAAAGACAGTCCCTGCTCAAAGAGCTTACAATCTAATAGATAAGAGTGAGACAAATATAGGACAATCAAGCCATTGTGACATCACTGATGAGGTTGGCTCTTAGGCATTGGTGGAATGAGGCATTATGACATCACAATCTCAGCTCTGGTTAAATCACTGCTATATGTAATACTACTACTACTACTTAACATTTCTAGAGCGCTACTAGGGTTACGCAGCGCTGTACAATTTAACAAAGAGAGACAGTCCCTGCTCAAAGAGCTTACAATCTAATAGATAAGAGTGAGACAAATATAGGACAATCAAGCCATTGTGACATCACTGATGAGGTTGGCTCTTAGGCATTGGTGGAATGAGGCATTATGACATCACAATCTCAGCTCTGGTTAAATCACTGCTATATGTAATACTACTACTACTACTTAACATTTCTAGAGCGCTACTAGGGTTACGCAGCGCTGTACAATTTTACAAAGAGAGACAGTCCCTGCTCAAAGAGCTTACAATCTAATAGACAAAAAATAAAGTAAACAAATCAAATCAATTAATGTGTACAGGAAGGAGGAGGGTAGGTGGAGGCGAGTGGTTACAAGTGGATACGAGTCAAAAGCAATGTTAAAGAGATGGGCTTTCAGTCTAGATTTAAAGGTGGCCAAGGATGGGGCAAGACGTAGGGGCTCAGGAAGTTTATTCCAGGCGTAGGGTGCAGCGAGACAGAAGGCGCAAAGTTTGGAGTTGGCAGTAGTGGAGAAGGGAACAGATAAAAAGGATTTATCCATGGAGCGGAGTGCACGGGAAGGGGTGTAGGGAAGGACGAGTGTGGAGAGATACTGGGGAGCAGCAGAGTGAGTACATTTATAGGTTAGTAGAAGAAGTTTGAACAGGATGCGAAAACGGATAGGGAGCCAGTGAAGCGACTTGAGGAGAGGGGTAGTATGAGTAAAGCGACCCTGGCGGAAGACGAGACGGGCAGCAGAGTTTTGAACCGATTGGAGAGGGGAGAGGTGACTAAGTGGGAGGCCAGCAAGAAGCAGATTGCAGTAGTCTAAACGAGATGTACAATTAAATTAACAATTTAATTAACAAGCGTGCCATCTTGTGCAAAATGAAGCTAAGGGTATTATTACCAGGGCACACTCACCCTGTCGTGAATGTTGGGCAGTTCTTGTTACAAAGCAAGCTTGCTCAGAAATACTCAAGAAAAACTTGCAGCAGAAATCTGAAGCAGGACTTTATTATATCATCTATTAAGAGCACTAGTAACGTAGCTATGGGTGGGCCTGGGTGAGCACAGGCCCACCCATTCTTGGCTCAGGCCCACCCTGTCTAGCCCCTCAAACAGTTCAGCAGCTGCTGCTTTTCTCCCCCTCCCTCTCCTCTGCCCCCAGATCCGGCATTTGCCCCCCACCCAAGGCCCAGCAACACTTCCCTTTCTGAACCCCTCTCCCCGCTCTCCCTCAGCATTTTTGCCGGCAGCAGCAACAATGCCTGCACAGGCTTCCCTTTGCCACCCCCAGGGTTGCCAGATTAACCAGTTCCAAACCCGCCCAAAATCTCACACCCCCCACCCCCACCCCCGCCGTCATCAACCCCGCCCCCGCCATCATCAGCTCCAACCGCCGCAATCATCAACCCCGCCTCCACCGTCATCAGCTCCACCCCCACGTCATCAACCTTGCCTCCGCCATCATCAACCCCGCCCCTGACGTCATTAACCCCGCCCCCATGGGGCAAATAACCGCAGCTAGCCAAGGAAAAAAAACCCTGCTTGGCCAAAATAAAAGCCGCCCAAAAAACCGCAACCTGCAGCGGTCAAAAATTTCCCACAGCGGGTCGCGGAAAGCCGCCCAATTGGGCTGGAAAACCGCCCATCTGGCAACCCTGGCCACCCCCCTGTCCTCACTGACATCACTTCCTGTTTCCTCTCTGGTAGGATGTAGCAGAGAGAAACCCATGGGACCTGCACAGGCATCATATGGAACATACAGATAGATAAGATAGAGTAACAGGGATAGAGTAACGGGGATTAATTAAAGAAAGTTGCACATGAGGTCAGAAAGGTACTTGAATATTATCATAGCTAGGGTAGGAGTGGATAAACATGTCCTGCTATAGTGTGTAGCCAATGTCACTCTGTGTGTGTGTGTGTGTGTGTGCAGGGCCGGTCCTAGGGTCTCTGGCGCCCCCCTGCAGACTATGAGTTAGCGCCCGTGCACCCCCCTCCGGCATCCGTGCGCCCCCGCCCCCCCCCCCCCCCAGCATCTCCTTTCTCTCTTCTCCCACCCTGCCCCTGTCCAGCGATTCTCCTTCGCCCCCATCGCCCTTGGTGATTTAAATCTTTAATTTACGTCCATTCCAACAGCCACGTCATTTGAAAGCCTTGCCCTGTCTCTAGCCTCCCCTCCCTTCGTGAGTTCGTTCTGCAGTCCCGCCCTCGAGGAAATGACGTCAGAAGGCAGGACTGCGGAACGAACTCACAAAGGGAGGGAAGGCTAGAGACGGGGCAGGGCTTTCAAACGATGCGGCTGCTGGAACGGAGGTAAATTAAAGATTTAAAGCACCAAGGGCGGCGCGGTATGGCGGCTCAGCGGCGCCCTTGAAGGCAGGCGCCCCCCTGCGGCGCTTACCCCGCTTACCGGGTTTGACCGGCCCTGTGTGTCTGTGTGTGTGTGTCATTAGCAAGTTAGTTACTTCTTCCATTGAAGACCTGGTTAAAGAGACAACTTTCACCTGCTTCCTGAAGTACAGTCTTGCGTTAAGCGAAGCCTTTCAAGCAGTGCATTCCAAGAAAAATGAAAACCAACAAGGCGTAAGAGATTTCATTTAAACAAAAAACAGTGGATGACAGATAGTCCAGAGGTTCAAACGATTCACGAAGCTAAAGGTAAAATGATGACTTACTAATTCCTTATAAGCCAATACGTTCCCTAAGGTCCCAAAACCAGATTCGTCTTGTAATTCATTCACTACCCAGAGCGTGTCTACATATCACAAGAGATTCTGCTTTTTTATCTTTTAGAAGCAGGCCCTATGGAACTCTCTCCTTCATCACTTAAGACCTAAGAATAAACTAGACTCCTTCCAACGAATGTTAAATACATTTCTCTTTAGGCAGGCCTTTGGAGAGGCACACAGCTAAGGGCTGACTGGTCTGAATAACCCTAGTCCCCATATTGACCTGTGTAGTACGTTTGTGACCTAGCTCCTGTCTTATTGTCACATTGAATTGTTGTGAGCTGTATTTATGTATTGAAGAACTTTAACATTTATTATTCCATTTGTAACTGATTTTTTTGTTTTTTTTGCACTGACATATTGTAGACTGCTATGATTGACCCTAAACTAGAAGAGTGGACTATCCAGGGCTTTTTTTGTGGGGGTACTTGGGGGTACTGAGTACTGGCACCTTTTTCATTGTCTACTAAAACTGACCCATGGTCCCCAAGTTTATGTGAAAGAGCTCAGGCCCTACACATCAATTCTGCCTTGTCATGGATTCTGTGACTGGTTGCAGGGGTCCTGACCATTGTGGGGTGGGTCCCTCAGCGATCACCCCACCCCTGACGGGTGGCCTGGCATTTGAGTACCGGCACCTTTTACATTAGAAAAAAACACACTGGGACTATCAAATGATCTAAATAAATACATTTAATTGCATTACTAATCTGACCTTAGTTACAGCTAAATTATTTGAACAGGCTGCTCTGCTGTAAAAAGCAATGAATTTTAACAGTTCTCCATTAACTTTAGAACGGTAGGCGGTAGAACGAGAGGACATGAAATGAGATTCAAGGGGGGCAGACTTAAAAAAAGATGTCAGGAAGTATTTTTTCACAGAGAGAGTGGTGGATGCTTGGAATACCCTCCCGCGGAGGTAGTGGAGAAGAAAACGGTAACGGAATTCAAACATGCGTGGGATACACATAAAAGAATCCTGTGCAGAAGGAATGGATCCTCAGAAGCTTAGCCGAAATTGGGTGGTGGAGCCAGTGGGGGGAAGAGGGGTTGGTGGTTGGGAGGCGAAGATAGTGGTGGGCAGACTTATACGGTCTGTGCCAGATCCGGTGGTGGGAGGCGGGGCTGATGGTTGGGAGGCGGGGATAGTGCTGGGCAGACTTATACGATCTGTGCCAGAGCCGGTGGTGGGAGGCGGGGCTGGTGGTTGGGAGGAGGGAATAGTGCTGGGCAGACTTATACGGTCTGTGCCCTGGAAGACACAGGTACAAATCAAGGTACGGTATACACATGAGTTTATCTTGTTGGGCAGACTGGATGGACCGTGCAGGTCTTTTTCTGCCGTCATCTACTATGTTACCACATTACTATGTTTCCATATAGTGTTGAGATGTGCAAAGGCAAATACATTTCAGTTTGCTTGGGGAAGATTTGAAAATTTTTCTTGATTTTGGGATGTCTTTTATTTTTCAGATCATTCCACACATTCAGTTTAATTGTTTGATGTGCATGCAAATTGATTGCACATGCGTTGATATGTAGATTAATGTGTGTTAAATTGATTTTGCATACACTAACTTTTTGAAGGTGCCCCAGTGAATGCACCTGCCTGGGACATTTCAGTGAACTCTAATGCACCAGCTTATAAATGAAATTTTGTGATCCTGATTTGTGCAAAGAATATTATTAGCTTATTGTTGAAAACATGTATTAAAGTTCACAGACTGGATGGGATGGAGGGTAAGGACCTGGATTTATCTAAAACCAACTTGCCCAAGGGCTTCATTTAGCCAAAGAGAGTCAGGATTCATCATCTCTGCTGGGGATCCTGCCTTTAGTGGTATCTACATCGAGAGGGAGCCATCCCTAAAAAAGTGGATAGACCTGCCCCAGTGATGTCAGCCTCGGAAAGTACAGCTGTCTGAGTTGGGGAACAAGTTTTGCGAGGACGTCCAAACTTGGATGTTCCAAACCTGGCAGCAGCAGCGATTCCCATAGGATGCCCTGCCACCGGCACCCGCCTCTTCCCTTTACTGCGGCAGTCTCTCTGAAGTAACTTCCTGTTTCATCAGAGGCTCAGGCAGCAGTTGATGAGGTAAAACGCCCGGGGTGGCATCTCGGCCCGGGGAAATGTTAGCTCTGCCTCAGGCAGCATCTTCCCTTGGGCCGGCCCTACACACTGAACACTAAAATTCACAGCTGAACAAAGCACACCTAAATATTTCATTTTTTAAATTATAAGTTTAGTATGAATTTGCTCATCCCGTATCAAAAAGGTGTATGCAACACATCAGTCCCAGATTTCTCACTTATACAAAACAAATAATATATTCAAATTCTGGTATGACCTCAGTAATAGCAACACAAAATCCCTCCACTGCCAGATACTGTGAAGCTAGGGTTACCATATTTTGTCCTCTTAAAAAGAGGACACATGTCCCGCCCATGCCCCACCCCTTTCACATCATCACCCAACCCCCTGTCACATATTCCCCTCCCCTACCCCCCTGTTACCTCCCCTCCCCCCCTGTTACCTCCCCTCCCCCGGGTCACCTCCCGTCCCCTCCCCTTACTTACTATCTACTGCCCTGGTGGTCTAGTGACCTCTTCGGGGCAGGAAAGAGCCCCCTCTTTCCTGCCCGGAGCGCTGCCTTGCCCTGCATCCTTCTCGGGATTCAAAATGGCCACCGAGAGTTGAAGTCTCGCGAGGCCGCTTCAACTCTCGGCAGCCATTTTGAATCCCGAGCCAAGACTGAGGATGCAGGGCAAGGGCAGGCAGCGCTCCGAGCAGGAAAGTGGGGGCTCTTTCCTGCCCCGAAGAGGTCACTAGACCACCAGGGCAGCAGATAAGTAAGTAAGGGGAGGGGAGACCCACGGCGCTGCTCGCCCGCCCGTTTGTCCAGAAATCCGGACAAACAGACGTGCAGGCAAAACCCGCCCGGACGCCCCGGACATGTCCTCAAAAAAAGGACATGTCTGGGGAAATCCGGGCATATGGTAGCCCTATGTGAAGCAACACAAACTGCAGCTATGCTACTCCGAAACTATAGAGCAACCAGAATCTACGGACAGCAGACCTGCCACATTTTCAGTTGGGGCTGGAGGCAGCTGTTATTAATGGGGGTCATAAGGAAGCAGAAATAGGGACCAGTTACAGGGATTTCAAGAACCTGACTCTCAAGATTGCTGGTCTTCCCCAGCTTGCAGGCAGTAATGATTATAAAGGAAACACAGGCTTGCTGTCTACACCAACACCTCCCATCACTTGGAGACACATCAGTGTGTCCTCACACACTGGCTGAAAACCACTGGATTAGACCATAGCTGCTAATACAGGATAGATTATTTACTTGTGGCTAACATGAAAATTGTAGTGGGTCTTGAGCAGATCATCTGGTCATCACAGTGTACAGATGACCATCTGTCTTCTTGGCAGCATATTTAAGCTACAGGCATGGTATCTACAGTTAAAGAACAGACATTCTTTAATTACTTCCTGTAGGGTGGGTCAGTTACTATAACATAAGCAGCCCCTCCATGAAGCCTTTGATATGGTAATATCAAAGACTGCATCTCTATTGCATAAGGAGGTATTTAATTAGCAAGCTGAGCCTCTGATTTTTCTATCTACTGTAATGGCTGTCTGCCCATGCCAACCAGACAACATCAATCAATTTTTAGAGCCAGGAACATCCTGCCTTTCAGAACCAGCTCAGACACAATGCTTGCTACTTCTAACCCTATGGAAGCAGTGGGATGAGACCCCCCCCCCCTCCTAACAAAACCAGTCAGTGTGCCTTAATAGTCTCTACCATGGGGATTGCCCTGCTATTTGGCTCAAAATAGAATTGCATACCAAAATGTAATATCTATAGCAAGGGGTGGGTGTGGTATGAGAAATCAGAGCTTGCCAGAAGGGAATGAAACGGCCAGGCTGCTCGGGATTTTAAATTCCCCTAGCTGCTCACGGTGCCAGCAATGTAGTCTGAGACTATCTTGTCTTCTACCCAACTAGTGTAGCAGCTCAAAAATTCACACTTGGAAAGGCCCAAGTCTCAGACTACATTGCTGGCACCGTGAGTAGTAGGGAGCCACGCTTTCTAACAATAATAGAATTAGGGGACACAAGATGAAATTAGAATGTGGTAGGTTTAAAACAAATTGGAGAAAGTTTTTCTTTACTCAGCGCGTGGTTAGACTCTGGAACTCATTGCCGGAGAAGGTAGTGACGGCAGCTGGACTTGCTGAGTTTAAAGGGGGTCTGGAGAGATTCCTGAAGGAAAAGTCCATTGATCGTTATTACATTTTGGGATTTTGCCAGGTTCTTGGGGCCTAGATTGGCCGCTGTCGGAGATGGAGTGCTGGGCTTGATGGACCTTTGGTCTTTTCCCAGCGTGGCAGTGCTTATGTACTTATAATCACCTTACTTTCTAATTCTTCCTACTTTCTTACTCATCTATATGTTACAACTTTGCCTTAGCCTTCACTACCAATTATAGTGTTCTAGTACATATTGTGTTCTCATTGCAAGTAGTATACCATGCCATAATTTGTATTGTCGTTCGAATATTTTTACTGCTCTAATTGCCTATTGCTCATGTTTGATCTATTCTTACTGTACACCGCCTTGAGTGAATTCCTTCAAAAAGGCGGTAAATAAATCCTAATAAATAAATAAATAAATAAATGACAATGCTATCAACAGGTGAAATACGTTCACTCAATCCCCCACCCCACCTCCAGGTGTTGCTCTTACGGATTGGTGCATTACTCTTCCACCACAAACCTGGACTAGTTTCTTCCGTACAGTCCTTGGCCCTGTTGAACATTTTTTTTTTCTTTTCTTCCTGCCCTTTGTAAGCATTTATCATCTTTTTAGCAACTGCATAATGTATGCTAATGAGAGGGAGGGACCCACGCTACATCCAGGCTATATGTCGGCCTTTTCAGCTGCAGCGACTGCCACCAGATTCCTCAAATATAAAAGGCATTTAGGAGGTAACATTTTTTCTCGAGTTAGAAAGCAGACACAATGTACTGTGCCTAATAAATGTCTGTACCCCGCTAATGACAGAAAGACAAATGCATAGTATATGTAAAGAAACTCAGTCATATGCTGATTTAGTCACGCTAAAATGTCTTTATGTTTTTCTAACTGCATAACAAAGAGAATATATTGCTCCACTGAAACGCCTCTGAAAAATATTTAGGTGGCTTCACGTACATTATTCTGTCAGATTGGTGAAGGCTGGAAAGATAGAGCCAGAGGTTTACCCCTGATACTCAAAGATATTTAACCGTCTAGGAACGGCTCCTGGACGGTTAAATAGCACTTAGCTGACTAACCAGCTTATTTTCGAAGGAGAAGGGCGCCCATCTTCCGACACAAATCGGGAGATGGGCATCCTTCTCCTAAGGGTGCCCAAATCGGCATAATCGAGAACCGATTTTGGGCGTCGTCAACTGCTTTCTGTCGCAGAGACGACCAAAGTTCAAGGGGCCGTGTCAGCAGTGTACCGAAGGCGGGACGGGAGCGTGCTTAAGAGATGGGCGTCCTCGGCCAATAATGGAAAAAAGAAGGGCGTCCCTGACGAACGTTTGGCTGACTTTACTTGGTCCCTTTTTGTTCACGACCAAGCCTCGAAAAGGTGCCCGAACTGACCAGATGACCACTGGAGGGAATCGGGGATCACCTCTCCTTACTCCTCCAGTGGTCACCAACCCCCTCCCACCCAAAAAAACAAATTAAAAACATTTTTTCCAGCCTCGATGCCAGCCTCAAATGTCATACCCAGCTCCATCACAGCAGTATGCAGGTCCCTAGAGCAGTTTTTAGTGGGTACTGCAGTGCACTTCAGGCCGGCGGACCCAGGCCCATCCCCCCCCACCTGTTACACTTGTGGTGGTCAATGGGAGCCCTCCAAAACCCACCAGAAGCCCACTGTACCCACATCTAGGTGCCCCCCTTTACTATGATACTATGATACTGTTGTACAGTTGTGGGTAGCGGGGGTTGGGGGGCTCAGCACCCAAGGTAAGGGAGCTATGCACCTGGGAGCAATTTCTGAAGTCCACTGCAGTGCCCCCTAGGGTGCCCGGTTGGTGTCCTGGCATGTGAGGGGGGATCAGTGCACTAGGAATGCTGGCTCCTCCCATGACCAAATGGCTTGGATTTGGTCGTTTTTGAGATTGCCTGCTTCGGTTTCCATTATCAGCGAAAACCGAGGCCAGCCATCTCTAAGTCCGGCGATCTCAACATTTAGGTCGACCATCTCTAAGGTTGACCTAAATGTTGAGATTTGGCCGGCCCCGACCTTATTATCGAAACGAAAGATGGTCACCCATCTTGTTCGATAATACGGTTGGTTCCGCCCCTTCCCGGGGCCGTCCACGGAGATGGGCGCCCTTTGAGATGGGCGCCCCCGTTCGATTATGCCCCTCTAAGCAACTAATATTCAGTGCGAGATAGCCAGTTTTCTCCACTGAAAATTAGCGCTTAGCACATACCCTCAGATTCTATATAGCATGCCTAGGGCCCCTTTTACCAAGCTGCAACAAAAAGGGAGCCTGCGCTAGCGTCGGCGCGTGTTTTTCACGTGCGCCAAGGCCCTCTTTTACCGCAGCAGGTAAAAGGGAGATCTCTCTTTCCTGCAGGAAATGGCTGTGTGGTAAGTAAAGCACTTGTCGCGTGGCCATTTCTGGGGTACGGTACTGCCCGATTACCGCCGGGTACGCTGGATATGACGGTGCACTAGGGGTGTAAAGTACCGCCGGGCTGCTGCAGTAGCCCAACGGTGCTTCCTGTTTAGTGAGCGGTAAGCCCACATTGGGCTTACTGCCGCTTAGTGAAAGGGGCCCCTAGAGAACTGCGCCAAAATCAGCACAGATTTTATAACAACACGCATAACTTAATTGGCTTAACGAGCTAATCAACGTTGATAAGTGCTCCCTTAACAAGAAATAATGAGCACTAATTTAGAATTTACACACACAACTCACTAAGCGTATTCTGTAATGCAGTGCGCCTGGCTTCTAATGTGTGCAGGCAAAAAGGGGTTTGTGGGCGTTCTGAAATTTACACGCATAGTTATAGAATATTTTATTTATTTATTTATTGCATTTGTATCCCACATTTTCCCACCTTTTTGCAGGCTCAATGTGGCTTACATTATGCCGTAATGGCGATCGCCATTTCCGGATTGAGAAATACAAAATAGTGTTACATTAAAGTTCATAAATGTTGAAGTAAATTATAAAGTAAGTTGGATAGACAGTTCATTTCAGGCATGAGAGATAGAGGGGTAGGACGTTAATGTTCATTGGTGACAAATTGAAGCAATCAGGTGTAAAGAATTCGGTATTATCTGGTTCTGGTAGAGTTTTGGCGTTAGTAACATAGTAGATGACAGCAGAAAAAGACCTGCATGGTCCATCCAGTCTGCCCAACAAGATAAACTCATATGTGTATACCTTACCTTGATTTGTACCTGCCTTTTTCAGGGCACAGACCGTATAAGTCTGCCCAGCAGTATTTCCCGCCTCCCAGCACCAGTCCCAACCATCATATATGATGTCTCATTATGGTATGTCTTTTTGAACAGGTTGGTCTTTAGTAACTTCTGGAAGGCTGTTAAGTCGTGCATTATTTTCAAGGCCTTTGGTAGTGCATTCCACAGTTGCGTGCTGACGTAGGAGAAGCTAGATGCATATATTGATTTATATTTGTGTCCTTTGCAACTGGGGTAGTCAAGAATGTGCGTGCTGATCTTTTTGTATTCCTGGTTGGTAAGTCTATGAGGTCTGACATATATGCCGGGGCTTCACCATGAATGATTTTATGAACCAGGGTACAGATTTTGAACGCAGTTCGTTCTTTCAGTGGGAGCCAGTGTAATTTTTCTCTTAGGGGTTTGGCGCTTTCGTATTTCGCTTTTCCAAATATGAGTCTGGCTGCAGTGTTTTGGGCAGTTTGGAGTTTTTTAATGATTTGTTCTTTGCATCCGGCATAAATGGCATTACAATAATCCAAGTGGCTTAACACCATTGATTGTACCAGGCTGCGGAATATGGCCCAGTGCGCCTAAATCTATGCACTGGTGTAAATGGATGCTCGTAGTTTTAGGCACTGAGATATCAACTGAGCATCTAGGCACCGTTTATAGAATACTAGTAAAAAAGCCCCGTTTCTGATGCAAATGAAACGGGGGCTAGCAAGGTTTTCTTCTGTGTGCATGTGGGAGTGTGTGTGTCCCTGCCCTCTGCCCTCTCTCCCCTCCCCCCTCTGAGTCCTTCACTGTTACAGAGCCAGCGATTTGATTTCGTGCTCTGCTGTTTTCCTTCACTGATTGTTTGTGTTACAGAGAGGGCGGGGCAGACACTCATGGGGAAACCGGATATCTCTCCCCCTTCACACTTCCGTCTGGAGGCTTCATAGAACGTTGGTGTTGCCTTTTATATAGAGAGATGGTTAGTAATCAGTGCCGATTTTTTAGGTGTCATGTATAGAATCTCCCACAGTAGGGCCGATTCTGTATATGGCAACTAAAACTACTACTACTACTACTCATCATTTCTATAGCGCTACTAGACGTAAGCCCATAAGTGCTATTATTGTAAAATAAGGGGTAGGAGTAATGGAATTTGATAGACTGCTATTCAAGTGAAGAGCGGTGAACCTAGACAACATTGTGCCAATGGAGATGGTCGTATAGACCAACATATTGAAAAAAAATTAAACATAGCAGCCACGAGACAAAATAGTTTTCCAGGATAAACAAATGCATTAATTTAACCGCCAGCATAGAAAGAGTGATTCATGAAAAAATGATTTCAATAAATTAACAAATAGCACATAGAAAAAAAATAAACAACGTGTAGCCCTACCAGAATGTTTATAAAAGGCATCAGTGCTATTGAAACAGAGTACCAAAAAATAAATGGCTCTGTTATTCCTTAATTAAACAGCAAAATAATGAAACCCAAAGTCATTAAAATGCAGAGGACTGCATCCGAGAGTCATGTAAAAGCCAGACTCAAAAGATAAAATTTGCGAAAGGCTTGAAAACTTAGGAAAATTTGTAGGCAACCTTTCCTTGGAGTGGAGGAGTAGCCTAATGGTTAATGCAGTGATCTGCAAACCAGGGGAACTGGGTTCAATTCCCATTGTAGGCTCCTTAACCCTCCATTACCCAACGTATAACATAAGTACCTTTAGGGGATTCTTGCCTTAACCATCTTTAAGGACAACAGCTATTATCCAGATAAATGCCTCGGTTTTCGTCGATAATTCATCCGAAAAATATCGACGAAAACGAAGGCAACAAGCAATTTTTCTTCTAAATTCTTTTAAACGAATAAAAAAGACTAATGTATAGAATAAATGAACATTTAACATGGCATTTACCTTTCTGAAGACTCTTCTTGGTGTATGAAAGATGGAGAGAGAGGAGCAGAGATTATTGTTTGGAAGGGGGACCCCCCTCCATAAGGACACTATCTGGAGGGGTCTCTTCCATTCTTGTTCTTTTGGCAGAAGCAGCAGTGTGATCCCACAACCGGAAACAATGCCCCAGAAGAATGGCACGTGAGAACGCAAAATTAGCAGCGTGGGCACGCCGACAAAATCCGAAGCAACCGACGAAAACCGAGACAAAAATTTCGTAAAACAAATCAACGATAACCGAAAACGATGAAATCCGAAGTCAACAAAAACCGCGGTTTCACTGTACATCATATAATGTTAGACCAGTAAAACTTGAGTTAGGAGCAGATGTAATTAAATAGTTAGTGATTTAAGCTAGATAATTGAAATATGGAGGGAAAAGGTAAGGGCTAGGATTAGCTGGGATAGACAGGAGTAGTGGGAGGTGGGATGAGGTAAAAATTGATGCCATGAGTTTATTTGAGAAGAGTGCTTATTTCCTTAGACTGAAGAAGTGAGTTTTCATCGGACTTTGGAATAACAAATAATCATCGGTGCATTTGATGGTTTTGGGTAAAGAGTTCCAAATTTTAGGGTCTTGATATGAAAAGTTAGCAGTTTGGATTGTAGGTTACTTTCTTACAATTCGGGATAAGATATTCTCTAGATGATTTAGAGGCATTACGTAAGGGTAATTCAAATGAGGTTGTTCATGTATATTGGGGCCGAACCATACAAAATTTTGTGAATGAAGGTACATAACTTGAATGATATTCTATCTTTTCTTGGCAGCCAATGCAAATCGTACAGAAGGGGGGTTGCTTTGGCGAAGTGTGGTAGTCTGAATATGAGATGTGCGGCTGTGTTTTGAGTGGTTTGTATTTTTTTAGGAGATCCCCTTTAAGTCCTGTGTAAATAGAGTTGCAGTAATCAAATTTTGTTAGGACTAGGGATTGAACTAGAGTACAGAATACTGATTTTGTGAAGAATGATCTTAATCTCCTCAATTTCCATAATGAATTGAAGTCTGTCTGTCTGTCACTGGACAGCAATATGGCTATGCCTCCATTAGTGTATTACTGTGCATAGACATATCACCCAGGGCATTGGCTTCAGTTTGACCAGAGTTTTAAGTATTTGCACCTACTCCAGAGTGGCCACGGAGGAAGGAGACCCATAGACCACAATGGAGAGGCCACAGGAAAGGCAGTCCTCAGAGAAGGGTAAGCAACTCTATGATATGCTGGCCTCAGAGTAAGGGTGGCTTTTGAGGCCAGGAGGTTGAGAGAATGAGCATGATTGCTAGGGCTTGGGGTAAAGGGAGAATAAAAGTGACTGTTGAAGCCAGGGGAATCTAGGGGCTTGAGAAAGTGAGAGTGGCTGCTGGAGCTGGGGGGAGGGGAGAGGAAGTGACTACTGGGCTAGTGAGAGAAGAACATGAGAATAACTGCCGAGCTGGTGGTGAGCGAGAGAGATGGCTGGACTAAGGGGGCAGAGTAAGAGTAACTGGTGTCATCGTGGGGAAGGGCATGATATGGAAAGATAGCTAGGGGGATGAGTTGGGGAGACTGAGAGTACTGCATTCAGATTAGGACTAGAATTGGGATGGGAGGGCCAAATGTTCCAGAAAGAGATTGATGGGATCAAGCTGCAGGCTCCCATGGTGAATTTCAGCAGATATCAGAGTGTAAGGGATGTTACAGAAGAGGATGGTCAGAATACCTCAGAGTAATGGTGATAATTCTGGTAAAAGTCATGGAATAAGGCCGAAGTGCAGTGAAGGATCATTTTGAAAAGGGAAAGAACTATTGGTATTAAATAGAGAGGAATAGCACATCTTGAGATCAATATACTCTATCCCTTTCTTGCCCTGATCAGTCCTAGCAGGGTTACTTTACTTTGAATACACTCATTTTTTGTTGGGTCCTAGGTCAGGACCAGAGTAGCAACAGAATCTCAATAGTAGCAACATTCCATCTAGAATCTCCAATAGTAGCAACATTCCATCTAGAATCTCCAATAGGGAAAGGGAAATGGGACTTCAGTAGACATACTAGACTGGATTACCACAGATAATTTAGACCTTCTATTCATCACAGAAACCTGGTTCCAGAGCCCCACAGACCCCGCCATCTTAGAAACATGCCCACCAGAATACAAAATCACCCACTGGACAAGAAATGGAAAAAAAAGAGGAGGCGGAATAGCCATTATCTACAAACCCGAATTCACCATCACAATCACGGGCGAATCTACCTCACCACAACTTGAAATTGCATCGACAAGAATTAATCATCCAAACCTAATAGGACACCTTAACACAATCCTATTCTACAGGCCACCAGGAAAATGGCAAGACTCCCAAGCACAACTCATGGATTTCATCTCGAACTCCTGCGTATCTGCCTCAAACATCCTTATACTAGGAGACATCAACCTACACCTAGAAGATGACACCTCACCAAGCACACGAGAATGCAAAGAATTCCTAAAACTCTGGGATCTGCAAGTACCCAACACGCAACCAACACACAAAAAAGGACACACACTTGATATCATAACAAACAAATTCGAACCGGACTCAACTATCATACTCACTGACACAAGATGGACACCTACATTATGGTCAGACCACCATAAAGCAAATTTCTCTCTCTGCTGGCGAAAAACACACATAAACACAATCAATAAACAGGAGCGAACAACATACACAACGAGAGGAAAAATAGACCCCACAATATTCTGGCAACAGATCTACCAGAACGAATGGTCAACAAACGCTGACACCATCCAATTCCTCCAAGAATGGGACGATCTATGCACAACAACATTAGACAAAATCGCCCCAATCCAAACCAGACCATCACACAGGAAAAAAGCAAATCCATGGTTCACCGAAGAGCTGAAAAAACTTAAAACACAAGTCAGGAAACTAGAACGAGAATGGAACAAAAAGAGAGACAAACAAACACTAAACGCCTGGAAATTACTTCGGAGAAAATACAAATACACCATAAAACAGACCAAAAGACTACATTACAAAACAATAATAGGACCAAACTACAAAGACACACATAAACTCTTCAACCTTGTGAACAAACTGTTAGACACCACACCAGTTACAAACAATGGCAAAAATATACCAGATGTGGACAACCTTGCGAAATACTTCAAGGAGAAAATTATACAACTACGACTCAAAATACCCGTTAGCCCTATTGAGTACGCCACACTTTTAGATTGTCTAGATCCAGAAGAAGGAACACACCCAGCAGACAGAACATGGACCGAATTCGAAATACTATCAGAAGACCCCATCTCTGAAACTCTCAAAAAATATGCCAAATCCCACTGCAAACTAGACACATGCCCAAATAACCTCATGAAATCTGCTCCTCAACAATTCATAATAGACCTAACGAACCATGTGAACTTCATGCTACAAAACGGACTTTTCTCAAAAGAAAAAGGAAAAATCTTACTCACCCCAATTCCTAAAGATACAAAGAAAAGCACGAGTGAATTAACCAACTACAGGCCAGTAGCATCCATACCACTAATAACCAAAATAACCGAAGGAATGGTAACTAAACAACTCACAAACTATCTAAACAAACACTCAATACTGCATGATGCCCAATCAGGATTCCGGTCGAATCATAGCACAGAAACAGTATTAGTCACCCTTATGACTAAATTTAAACAAATAATTGCGACTGGCAACAACATACTCCTCCTACAATTTGACATGTCAAGTGCCTTCGATATGGTTGACCACGGAATCCTATTACACATACTCAAATACTTTGGCATTGGAGGAAATGTCCTGAATTGGTTCAAGGGGTTCCTAACCCAACGTTCGTACCAAGTCACATCAAATTCGACCACGTTTAAGGCATGGACACCTGAATGTGGAGTACCACAAGGATCACCTCTCTCACCAACCATTTTCAACCTAATGATGATACCTCTGGCAAAACTCCTATCAAACCATAACCTCAACCCATATATCTACGCTGATGATGTGACAATATACATCCCTTTCAAACAAGACATTAACGAAATCTTCAACGAAATCAATCAAAGCCTACACATCATGAACACATGGGCAGATGCATTTCATCTGAAATTAAATGCAGAAAAAACTCAATGCCTGATACTCACCTCCCAATACAACACAAAGGAATTTACCGCTTTAAACACACCAAACCTAAACCTTCAAATCTCAGACATGCTAAAAATCCTTGGAGTCACTATCGACCGCCATCTAACGCTCGAAAATCACACAAACAACACAACTAAAAAGATGTTTTACTGCATGTGGAAACTGAAAAGGATAAGACCATTCTTCCCAAGATCCGTCTTTCGCAGCCTAGTACAATCCCTCGTACTCAGCCATCTGGATTACTGCAACTCACTATAAGCAGGTTGCAAAGAGCAAACACTGAGGAAACTTCAAATGGCCCAAAATACGGCGGCCAGACTCATCTTTGGAAAGCCAAAATATGAAAGTGCAAAACCACTACGAGAGAAACTGCACTGGCTTCCACTCAAAGAACGCGTCACTTTTAAAGTATGCACATTAGCCCACAAAATCATTCACGGCGAAGCCCCAGCCTACATGTCTGAGTTAATAGACTTACCACCCAGAAACGCCAAAACATCATCCCGAACCTTCCTCAACCTCCACTTCCCCAATTGCAAGGGCTTGAAATACAAGACGCTACACGCGTCAACCTTCTCTCACATGAGCACGCAGTTTTGGAATACACTGCTGCGCAACTTAAGAACGATCCACGAACAAGCTTCCTTCCGCAGATTATTGAAGACCCATCTTTTTGAAAAAATTTGCGGAAAGAGCCAAAACACATAAAGTCCACACTCAGTGTTCACTAATGCATCATACATCCACTTCTGAACTCCCATCCCCCGTAATCTCACACCACTCATACCTTTACTCACAGAAATATGCATACCATATGTCTTTATGCCTTATTATCGCCCTTTAAGCTCTCATTGTCTCCTTCCAACGTTTCAATGTTTGTGTTCCATTGTTACATTCCTTAACGACACTTCGATTGTCTCGCATAACTCTGCACAATGTAATCCATAACCAATTTGTAACAAACTGTATTTCCATCATTCATCTCATATTGTAAGCCACACTGAACCCGCAAAAAGGTGGGAAAATGTGGGATACAAATGCAATAAATAAATAAATAAATATACCGCCTTTCTGAGGTTTTTGCAACTACATTCAAAGCGGTTTACATATATTCAGGTACTTATTTTGTACCAGGGGCAATGGAAGGTTAAGTGACTTGCCCAGAGTCACAAGGAGCTGCAGTGGGAATTGAACCCAGTTCCCCTGAATCAAAGTCCACTGTACTAACCACTAGGCTACTCCTCCACTATCAACATTCCATGTAGAAGCCTGCCCTTGCAGATCAGCAATGCGGCCGTGCAGGCTTCTGTTTCTGTGAGTCTGACGTCCTGCACATACGTGCAGGACGTCAGACTCACAGAAACAGAAGCCTGCGCAGCCACGTTGCTGATCTGCAAGGGCAGGCTTCTACATGGAATGTTGATAGTGGAATAGCAACATTCCATGTAGAATCTCAAATAGTAGCAACATTCCAGAATCTCAAATAGTAGCAACAGCAACATTCCATGTAGAATCTCAAATAGGGAAAGGGGACTTGATATACCGCTTTTCTGAGGTTTTTGCAACTACATTTCAAAGCAGTTTACTTATTTTGAACCTGGGGCAATGGAGGGTTAAGTGACTTGGCCAGAGTCACAAGGAGCTGCAGTGGGAATTGAACCCAGTTCCCCTGAATCAAAGTCCACTGCACTAACCACTAGGCTACTCCTCCACTATCAACATTCCATGTAGAAGCCTGCCCTTGCAGATCAGCAATGTGGCCGCGCAGGCTTCTGTTTCTGTGAGTCTGATGTCCTGCACATACGTGCAGGACGTCAGACTCACAGAAACAGAAGCCTGCGCAGCCACGTTGCTGATCTGCAAGGGCAGGCTTCTACAAGGAATGTTGCTAGTGGAATAGCAACATTCCACGTAGAATCTCAAATAGGGAAAGGGGACTTGATATACCGCTTTTCTGAGGTTTTTGCAACTACATTTCAAAGCAGTTTACTTATTTTGAACCTGGGGCAATGGAGGGTTAAGTGACTTTGGCCAGAGTCACAAGGAGCTGCAGTGGGAATTGAACCCAGTTCCCCTGAATCAAAGTCCACTGCACTAACCACTAGGCTACTCCTCCACTATCAACATTCCATGTAGAAGCCTGCCCTTGCAGATCAGCAATGTGGCCGCGCAGGCTTCTGTTTCTGTGAGTCTGATGTCCTGCACATACGTGCAGGACGTCAGACTCACAGAAACAGAAGCCTGCGCAGCCACGTTGCTGATCTGCAAGGGCAGGCTTCTACAAGGAATGTTGCTAGTGGAATAGCAACATTCCACGTAGAATCTCAAATAGGGAAATGGGACTTGATATACCGCTTTTCTGAGGTTTTTGCAACTACATTTCAAAGCAGTTTACGTATATTCAGGTACTTATTTTGTACCTGGGGCAATGGAGGGTTAAGTGACTTTGGCCAGAGTCACAAGGAGCTGCAGTGGGAATTGAACTCAGTTCCCCAGGATCAAAGTCCGCTACTCCTCCACTAGCAACATTCCATGTAGAATCTCAAATAGTAGCAACCACTAGGCTACTCTTCCACTCCTTGGGATTCCGGAATCTTGCTATTCTTTGGGGTTCTACATGGAATGTTGCTACTCTTTGAGATTGTGCCTGGAATCTTGTTAATGGCACTTGATATACCGCCTTTCTGAGGTTTTTGCAAGTACCTTCAAAGCGGTTTACATATATTCAGGTACTTATTTTGTACCAGGGGCAATGGAGGGTTTAGTGACTTACCCAGAGTCACAAGGAGCTGCAGTGGGAATTGAACTCAGTTCCCCAGGATCAAAGTCCACTGCACTAACCACTAGGCTACTCAAAAGTGTGGGTGCACTGCTTCAACACAGACTGAGAAGCCATTTCTAGCAGTGTACTCAGGGCCAGTCTTAGGCAGTGGCGACAGGGACGGTCGCACAGGGCCCCGCACTCCTAGGGGCTCCTCATCTCTGTCACATCTGTCCTCCTGTCTCAGAACATCTCCTTGCTCCGTACCTTAATGTGCATCCACATTTCAGTAGAGAGCATCAGGCAGCGGCAGCGATTTTCATATCCTCTCAATTGCCGAGCCCAGAGCCTCCTCACTGCTGCGCCCTGCCCCCTTTTGATGTCACTTCCTGCTTCCGCAAGGACAGGACGCAGCAGTGAGGAGGTTCTGGGCTCGGCAGTTGAGGGGATATAAAAATCGCTGCCTCCTCACTGCTGCTTCCTGCCCCCTTTTGATGTCACTTCCTGCTTCCGCAAGGGCAGGACGCAGCAGTAAGGAGGTTCTGGGCTCGGCAGTTGAGAGGATATGAAATTGCTGCCTCCTCACTGCTGCTTCCTGCCCCCTTTTGATGTCACTTCCTGCTTCCGCAAGGGCAGGACGCAGCAGTGAGGAGGTTCTGGGCTCGGCAGTTGAGAGGATATGAAAATCGCTGCCTCCTCACTGCTGCTTCCTGCCCCCTTTTGATGTCACTTCCTGCTTCCGCAAGGGCAGGACGCAGCAGTGAGGAGGTTCTGGGCTCGGCAGTTGAGAGGATATGAAAATCGCTGCCTCCTCACTGCTGCTTCCTGCCCTCTTTTGATGTCACTTCCTGCTTCCGCAAGGGCAGGACGCAGCAGTGAGGAGGTTCTGGGCTCGGCAGTTGAGAGGATATGAAAATCGCTGCCTCCTCACTGCTGCTTCCTGCCCTCTTTTGATGTCACTTCCTGCTTCCGCAAGGGCAGGACGCAGCAATGAGGAGGTTCTGGGCTCGGCAGTTGAGAGGATATGAAAATCGCTGCCTCCTCACTGCTGCGTCCTGCCCCCTTTTGATGTCACTTCCTGCTTCCGCAAGGGCAGGACGCAGCAGTGAGGAGGTTCTGGGCTCGGCAGTTGAGAGGATATGAAAATCGCTGCCTCCTCACTGCTGCTTCCTGCCCTCTTTTGATGTCACTTCCTGCTTCCGCAAGGGCAGGACGCAGCAGTGAGGAGGTTCTGGGCTCGGCAGTTGAGAGGATATGAAAATCGCTGCCTCCTCACTGCTGCTTCCTGCCCCCTTTTGATGTCACTTCCTGCTTCCGCAAGGGCAGGATGCAGCAGTGAGGAGGCTCTGGGCTCAGCAGCTGATGGGATATGAAAATTGCTGCCGCTCTCTGCCGCTGTCTACTGAAACATGGTGGATGCACATCAAGGTATGGGGTGAGGTGGTGTTCTGAGAGCTCTAAACCTCCTTTTAAACTGATAAATTATGGCTTATGGTGAAGGGCGCGGGTGGGGAGGAGCGGGCGTGGGCGGGGCGCGGGCAGGGGTGGGCCCACTGAACTGGTCTGCACAGGGTCCCACAATTGCTAAGACCGGCTCTGAGTGTACTTAGAATGAAGGTGTAGAAAGAGAAGATTCATTTGTACTGGTGGGAAGTGTGGGAAGATGCAGCGCATGGGTGGTTTCCCTTGGAAGATTAGGTGCAAAGACATTTGCGAAGTTTTGCGGCTTTGTTTGAAACTTGTTCCCTTATGACTGAAATTCATTGACAAGAGACTTTTTAATACGAGTTGGAAGTGTATGATTATAAATGCCAACACTGCATGTTCTGACTTCAGCAATCAATTTTCCAGCTTGGAACAAAGGGAAAAAAAAAAAAACAATTTAATCATACTTAGGCCTGTAATGACAATTCCTAAAAATGGAGTTTTGTTTAGAGAAAGATTTTTTATAATGTACTGCATGTCTCCAGCCGAATGTCACATTATTACCAGTCTAGTTTGCAAACAGGAGAGTTCTAAATCCAAATAAGACCCCCAGGGTACACCAATAAAGAGCATCCAATGACATAACTTATCAAAGGGTCCATACACACAACATTGCACATACTGGAAATTACCACACTGAGTAGAACTGCTGAATGTTAGTTCTGACTACCGTAGCATTCTTGGCGGCAGTGGCGATCTTAGCCGGCATGACACCCGGGGCGGATCGCCGATGCGCCCCCCCCCCCCCCCCCGGTGAAATGACACCCCCCCCCCCCGGGTGCACGCCGCTGGGGAAGGGGGTGCCGCGGCGAGCGCCTGTCAGCTGAGTTCACTAACTTCGCTGCAGCTCCCTCTGCCCCGGCCGGAACAGGAAGTAACCTGTTCCGGGGCAGAGGGAGCTGCAGCGAAGTTAGCGAAGTCAGCGAACTCAGCTGACAGGCGCGCGCCGCGGCACCCCCCCCCTAGCGGCGTGCACCCGGGGCGGACCGCCCCCACCTTGGTACGCCACTGCTTGGCGGCAGTAGTGTAGCTAGGGTTCAGTGGGCCTAGATAGAAAAATAAGATGGACTCCCTATAATTATTAAGAATCATTGAGAACATTTGATATAACATAGAAACGTTGAAACATGACAGCAGACAAAGGCCATATGACCCATCCAGTCTGCCCATCCTCTGTAACCCCTAATTCTTCCTGTTCCTAAGCGATCCCACTTGCTTATCCCATGAACAGTCCTCGACTCCACCACCTCCACCGGGAGGCCATTCCACGCCTCCACCACCCTTTCTGTGAAATAATACTTCCTTAGGTTACTCCTAAGCCTATTCCCATTATGACATCACAATATGAGCTCTGGTTACCAGAGACTGAAACTCTTCACACTAAGGGGGGAAAGTAAGCCAAGAATAGGACAATTGAGCCATTGTGACATCACTGATGGTTGGCTCTTAGGCATTGGTGGAATAGAAACATGACAGCAGATAAAGGCCATATGACCCATCCAGTCTGCCCATCCTCTGTAACCCCTAATTCTTCCTGTTCCTAAGCGATCCCACATGCTTATCCCATGCCTTCTTAAATTCTGGAACAGTCCTCGACTCCACCACCTCCACCGGGAGGCCATTCCATGCCTCCACCACCCTTTCTGTGAAATAATACTTCCTTAGATTACTCCTAAGCCTATTCCCTCTTAACTTTGTCATATGCCCCCTCATCCCAGAGCTCTCCTTCATTTGAAAAAGGCTCTCTTCCTGTACATTAATGCCCTTGAGATATTTAAATGTTTCTATCATGTCTAGGGTTACCATATGTCCGAATTTAGCCAGACATGTCCTCTTTTTGAGGACATGTCCGGGTGTCCAGACAGGTTTTGCCAGTCCGTCCGTTTGTCCAGATTTCTGGACAAACGGGCGGGCGGGCGGCGGACCTATCCTAGCCTCCCCTTCCCTTACTTACTATCTACTGCCCTGGTGGTCTAGTGACCTCTTTGGGGCAGGAAAGAGCCCCCTCTTTTCTGCCCAGAGCGCTGCCCTTGCCCTGCATCCTGTTGCTGTGACAGTCTCAGGATTCAAAATGGCCGCCGAGAGTTGAAGCGGCCTCGCGAGACTTCAACTCTTGGCAGCCATTTTGAATCCTGAGACCGTCACAGCAACAGGATGCAGGGCAAGGACAGATCTCCGGACAGGAAAGAAGAGGCTCTTTCCTGCCCCGAAGAGGTCACTAGACCACCAGGGCAGTAGATAGTAAGTAGGGGAAGGGGAGGTAACCCGGGAGAGGGGAGGTGACGGGGCAGGGGAGGGGAATATGTGACCCGGGGGGAGGGGTGGGGAATATGTGACAGGGAGCGGGGCGAGGATGCGAAAGAGACGGGGCGGGACATGTGTCCTCTTTTTGAGAGGACAAAATATGGTAACCTTAATCATGTCTCCTCTCTCCCTCCTCTTGAGGTTCATAAGCCTGTCCCTATAAATTTTGCATTCAAGACCACTTACTAATTTCATAGCTGCCCTCTGGACCGACTCCATCCTGTTTATATCTTTCCGTAGGTGCCGTCTCCAGAACTGCGCGCAGTACTCCCAATGGGGCCTCAATAGAGACTTATACAACGGCGCTATCACCTCCTTTTTCCTGCTGGTCATGCCTCTCTTTATGCACCCAAGCATCCTTCTGGCTTTGACCGTCGCTTTTTCTACCTGTTTGAAAACTTTAAGGTCGTCAGACACAATCACCCCCAAGTCCCGCTCTTCCTTCGCACACTGAAGCACTTCACCCCCTATACTGTACCATTCCCTCAGATTTTTGCGACCCAAGTGCATGACCCTGCATTTTTTGAGATTAAACCTTAGTTGCCAAATATTGATCCATTCCTCTAGCTTTGCTAGGTCCTTCCTCATGTCATTCACACTCTCCAGTGTGTCCACCCTGTTGCAGAGTTTAGTATCATCCGCAAAGAGACAAACCTTACCAGACAGCCCTTCCGCAATATCGTTCACAAAGACGTTAAAAAGATCTGGCCCATAACCAATCCCTGCGGTACTCCACTGACCACATCCTTTTCTTCGGAGCAAGCTCCATTTACCACCACCCTCTATCTTCTACCATTCAACCAGTTTTTCACCCAATCAGTTACTCTAGGTCCTACACCGAGGGCACTCAATTTATTTATCAGTCGCCTGTGCGGAACCGTGTCAAAGGCTTTGCTGAAATCCAAGTATACCACATCAAGCGCCCCTCCCACAACCAACTGTTTGGTCACCCAGTCGAAGAAATCAGTCAGATTCGTACCAAACATTTTTACATTATCCAATGAAAAAAAAATAAAAAAGGATAAAATATTAGTTATGTTTTGATTATTTTTTTTTCTTTGGATAATATAAAAAATGTTTTGGTACTTTTCTTTCTGGGTTTTGTTTTTTCCATGCATATTTTATTGCGCTACACATAGGCATAAACCCACGGATTCTATATAGCATGCCTAGAGATCCGTGCCGAAATACAGGCGAATTCTATAACGAGTGTAACTTAATTGGCTTAACAAGCTAATTAGCATTGATTACTACTACTTATCATTTCTATAGCGCTACAAGGCATACGCAGCGCTGTACACCATACACAAAAAAGACAGTCCCTGCTCAAACAGCTTACAATCTAGATAAGACAGGCAGCCAGACAGAACAATAAGGGTAAGGGAATAAAGAGGTGAGGATAAAAGGACAGGGCAAGTGAGCAGTGGTTAGGAGTCAAAAGCAGTGGTAAAGAGGTGGGCTTTAAGTTTGGACTTGAAAACGGCCAAAGAGGGGGCTAGACGCACAGGCTTGGGAAGTCTATTCCAGGCGTGAGGTGCAGCAAGATAAAAGGAACGAAGTCTGGAATTAGCAGTAGAGGAGAACGGGACGGATAAGGGAGATTTATCTACAGAACGGAGTACTCGAGGGGGGGCGTAGGGAGTGACGAGAGTGGAGCGGTACTGGGGAGCGGCAGAGTGAATACACTTATAGGTTAACAGTGGCGTACCAAGGTGGGGGCGGTCTGCCCCGGGTGCAAGCCGCTGGGGGGATGCCGCGGTGCGCGCCTGCTGCAAGAGTTCGCTAACTTCTCTCGTTCGCTGCAGCTCCCTCTGCCCCGGAACAGGTTACTTCCTGTTCCGGGGCTGAGGGAGCTGCAGCAAACGAGCAAAGTTAGTAAACTCGCGGCAGGCGCGCGCTGCGGCACCCCCCCCCCCCAGCGGCATGCACCCGGGGGGGGCTCTTTCACGGGGGGGTGTCTTTCGCCGGGGGGGATCCACACTGTATCGGGGGGGCGGTGCACCCAGGGGGGCGGGGCGCCGCCCCGGGTGTCCACCCCCCTAGGAACGCCACTGTAGGTTAATAAGAGAAGTTTGAATTGAATGCGTAAACGGATAGGGAGCCAGGGAAGTGACTTAAGGAGAGGGCTAATGTGAGCATAGCGACTTAACAAGCAATAATGAGCACTAACTGGCAATAATTAAAATTTACGCGCACAACTTGCTAAGCGGATTCTGTAATGAACTGCACCTAAATTCTAATGTGCGCATTTCAAAAGGGGCGTGGTTATAGGTGGGGAAATGGGCATTTTGTGGGTGTTCCAAAATTTATACATGTGGTTTTAGACTATGGCTCAGTGCATGTAAGTCTACGCGCAGGGATTTACGCCACATTAGCATTGGTATAAATGGAGACGCGTCATTGTAGGCACTGGGATATCAACTAAGCATATTCTATATACCGCGCCTAAATCTAGGAGCCGCTTATAGAATACGCTTAGGCGGAAATGTTTACCCTGCAGATTTTTAAGGCACCTTATACAGAATCTGGCCCAAAACGGTTAACAATGCATAAAAATCAGCACAGATAGAGCAGAGGGAGAGGGGACTCAAGTGGAGTTGGGTAAGGAAATAGAAAAAAAAGATGGGTTTTCAGAGCTTGCTTAAAGGCAGGGAGGGAGGGTTGGTTCATGACATGGGTGGGAGGGGAATAGTGTTCCACAGTTTGGGGCCCAAATAGCTGAAAATCGAGTCACGAGTGGAGGACAGTCAAATCTGTGAGGGGGACGGAAGGGTGAGGAGGTTGTCAGCAGAACAAAGGCAATGGAAGGGGTGTAGGGAATGGAAGTAAGAGAGAGTGGGTGGGAATCTGGATTTGAAAACAAACATGAGAATTTTGAATTTTATGCAAGCCAGTGTTCTGAACGGAGCAGAAGGGTAACGTGATCGAATCTGTGAGCATTGTGGAGGAGCTCGACACCATCGCTCCCAAAGTAGTAGAAACTAGGGGCAAGTGGAATCCCTTCAGAGCTCTCCTGCAAAAAGCAAACACATTCCAGACCTATATAGAAAACCTGTAATATCAATAGAAATAAAAACTGAGATGCACATTTCTCTAAGCTAGCGTGGCTTGCGGCTGACTGCAGGAACTCATACGAATGTGGCAGACTCACACATACGTGGAAGGTAACAGCCAAAAGTCAGCGCTTAACCAGCTATGTTCTGCAGTTAAAATAGATCACTTAAATAGCAGGCCTATCTTTAACCGATAAAAGGTTAACCGGTTAGCGCTGAATATCAGTTTAACTGGTTAACTTTTTAGCGGTTAAAGAAACCTAGATATTCAATGCCAGTTGCCGGAAATGGCCTGGCATTGAATATCCGGGCTTAATGCCAGCGGCGGACAGAAAAAGCGCTGCCCGTCGCCGGCTGAATGCTTTAGGTATACTCTGCAAGGTCCTCTCCTACCTTGGCAGTCTTCTGGCCATGTATCATTAACTCCTTGAGACTGACAGTTTTCCACCCCAGGGAAACACTTAGCTGTGGCTACTTTTCTTCCCCGGCACTCCTCTCAGGTACTGTAGCCTCAGTTGCCACTCCCCCCCCCCCCCCCCAATATTCAAAACTATTTAACAGGAATGGCTCCTGGATATTCAGTGCCAAACTGGCTATGTTGCGTAGCAGAGGCAGCAAAGAAAACAGGTTGCCACTGCCAGGGCTTTTCCTGTACTATGCCCCACCCACAGGAAGTTGCATCAGAGAGTTGGGGTGCTGCTTGAGTAGTTGGATTTGTTGCCAGGGCTCTGGGTTTCCCGCCCAACTGGGCTCCTTTCCGCGACCCGCTGCGGCTTTTTCACGCCGCGTGCGGGTTGCAGGATTTGGGGTGGCTTTTTCTTGCTCCGCCGGCGGTTTTTTCGCCCGCCACGGTTTTTTCCCACGGCCGTCGACCGCGGGTTGGCTCAGTTTTCCCGCAGCCGGTGGAGGCAGGCTTAATGATGTCATTTGTATGCAAAAGGCCTCATTAATATTTATTAATGATGTGGTTCATATGCAAATTGACTCATTAATATTTATTAATGGTGTCATTCATATGCAAATTGACTTTGTGCAGTTTGGGTCTGGTTTTAGGAGTGAACAATTTTTTTCCATCTGGCAACACTGATTATTATAAAGCTTCACCATATGACAGAAGAAAGGGACTGTGGGTGTGAACTGCATTCTCATGGACTCAAGATGATGGGGCACAAGAGTATCATTCCTTATCCAGGACAGTTTTTGTCATCTTCTTTCCCTGTGCCCCATCATCTTAGGTCAGTGACAATGCATGAACCTAATAGTCTTTCCCTACTGTCATACTCGTATTAAGTTATTACATAAAAACGTGCCAGTCAGTATTCAACTGGAAGTGTTACCTAAATAGATAACCAGTAAACGTAAGACAGTCTTTTTGCTGTCCTAAGTTAACCAGGTAGTTAAGCTGAATATCAGTGATCCTTGGGTACCTCCTGATTCTGGCCTTACTCCAGTCCCAAACTGGCCTGGCACCAATGGAAGAGTGCTACGGTAGTCAGAGCTAATATTCAGCAGAGTTATTCAGTTACGTGCTGCTGAATAATCATATTTAGGCCAGCCAGAGCGAGTTGACCAGGCAGGAGAATTCTCTGCCTTGTTAAATCACTTTGAATAGCAATCCCACTGGAAATGATGGCAGATAAAGATTATATGTGGAGGAGTGGCTTAGTGGTTAGGGTGGTGGACTTTGGTCCTGGGGAACTGAGGAACTGAGTTTGATTCCCACTTCAGGCACAGGCAGCTCCTTGTGACTCTGGGCAAGTCACTTAACCCTCCATTGCCCCATGTAAGCCGCATTGAGCTGCCATGAGTGGGAAAGCGCGGGGTACAAATGTAACAAAAATAAAATAGATACTATTGGAGATTCTACATGGAATGTTGCCACTATTGAAGATTCTACATGGAATGTTGCTATTCCACTAGCAACATTCCATGTAGAAGCCTGCGCGGCCACACTGGTGATCTGCAAGGGCCGACTTCTACATGGAATGTTGCTAGTGGAATCTCAAATAGTAGCAACAGTGGAGGAGTGGCCTAGTGGTTAGGGTGGTGGACTTTGGTCTTGAGGAACTGAGTTCGATTCCTGGCACAGGCAGCTCCTTGTGACTCTGGCCAAGTCACTTAACCCTGCATTGAGCCTGCCATGAGTGGGAAAGTGTGGGGTACAAATGTAACAAAAATAAATAAAAAATCCATGAGGCATTCCATGCAACCACTAATCTTTCCATAAAGACATATTTCCTGGGTCTGTCCCCTTTCACCTTTATCCTATGTCCCTTCATTCCAGAGCTTCCTTTCAAGTGAAAGAGATCTTTCGATTTATGCCACAGATATATTTAAATGTAGTGATATGCATAAATTAACTTAAAACAAACTGATAATCACTATTTACAAGCAATAATAGGCTACAATTAGCCTTCATTTGCATTAATTAGCAGTTATGCATGCAACTGCCCTTAGTCGGTATCCTATCGCGTACGCATGCAAATTCTATTGCATGCACCTACTAGGGGGTGTGGCCATAGGAGGGGCATTGGAGGATATGGGTGGGTCTGAGGCATACCTTGCAGTTACGTGCACATTATACAATACTAGGTACAGAGGGCGACGAAAATTGTAAAGGGGATGGGACAACTTCCCTATGAGGAAAGGCTGAAACTTCTAGGGCTCTTCAGCTTGAAGAAGAGACGGCTGAGGGGAGATATGATGATAGAGGTCTATAAAATAATGAGCGGAGTGGAACGGGTAGATGTGAATCGTTTGTTTACTTTTTCCAAAAATACTAGGACTAGGGGGCATGCGATGAAGCTACAAAGTAGCAAATTTAAAACGAATGCGAAGAAAAGTTTTCTTCACTCAACGGGGAATTAAATTCTGCAGTTCATTGCCAGAGAATGTGGTAAAAGCGGTTAGCTCAGCAACGTTTAAAAAAGATCTTTTTCGGGATCTTGCCAGGTATTTGTGACCTGGATTGGCCACTGCTGGAAACAGGATACTGGGCTTGATGGACCTTTGGTCTGTCCCAGTGTGGCAATACTTATGTACTTGGGATTCTGAATGGAACCTTGCTGTTCTTTGGGGTTCTACATGGAACCTTGTTACTCTTTAGGATTCCAGAATCTTGCTACTCTTTGGGGATCTTGCCAGGTATTTGTGACCTGGATTGGCCACTGCTGGAAACAGGATACTGGGCTTGATGGACCTTTGGTCTGTCCCAGTGTGGCAATACTTATGTACTTGGGATTCTGAATGGAACCTTGCTGTTCTTTGGGGTTCTACATGGAACCTTGTCACTCTTTAGGATTCCAGAATCTTGCTACTCTTTGGGGATCTTGCCAGGTATTTGTGACCTGGATTGGCCACTGATGGAAACAGAATACTGGGCTTGATGGACCTTTGGTCTGTCCCAGTGTGGCAATACTTATGTACTTGGGATTCTGAATGGAACCTTGCTGTTCTTTGGGGTTCTACATGGAACCTTGTCACTCTTTAGGATTCCAGAATCTTGCTACTCTTTGGGGATCTTGCCAGGTATTTGTGACCTGGATTGGCCACTGTTGGAAACAGGATGCTGGGCTTGATGGACCTTTGGTCTGTCCCAGTGTGGCAATACTTATGTACTTATCTGACAACACCTACCTCTAGTAAAACCATGCTGCCTGTTATCCTGCAATCCATTGGATTCCAGTAACAATACCACTCATTTACTCACCACAGAGGTCACCTGGAGATTTTTCCTTGTTTTGTATTCCTTCCAAACAGTGCACTGCAATGAGGCCATGCACCAAGGGGTGTTTTTACTAGGCTGCGGCAAAAGGGGGCCTGCGCTCATGTCAGCGCATGTTTTTGGCACGTGCTGAGGCCTCCTTTTACTGCAGTGAGCGAAAGGCTGGCCATTTTGGGGGGAAAGAAATGGCCATGCGGTAAACGAACCACTTGCTGCACGGCCATTTCGGTGGGCTGATGACTCCCAAATCTACCTTTCTACCCCTGATATCTCACCTTGCATCCAAACCAAAGTTTCAGCGTGCTTGTCTGACATTGCTGTCTGGATGTCTCAACGCCACCTGAAATTAAATATGACCAAAACCGAGCTTCTCATTTTCCCCCCCAAACCCACCTCCCCACTCCCCCCGTTTTCTACTTCTGTTGATGGCTCTCTCATTCTCCCTGTCTCCTCAGCTCGAAACCTTGGGGTCATCTTTGACTCTTCTCTCTCCTTCTCTGCTCATATCCAGCAGATCGCCAAGACCTGTAAATCCGCCCCTTTCTTTCCGAGCACTCTACCAAAACCCTCATCCACACCCTTGTCACCTCTCGTTTAGACTACTGCAATCTGCTTCTTGCTGGCCTCCCACTTAGTCACCTCTCCCCTCTCCAGTCGGTTCAAAACTCTGCTGCCCGTCTCATCTTCCGCCAGGGTCACTTTACTCATACTACCCCTCTCCTCAAGTCGCTTCACTGGCTCCCTATCCGTTTTCGCATCCTGTTCAAACTTCTTCTACTAACCTATAAATGTACTCACTCTGCTGCTCCCCAGTATCTCTCCACACTCGTCCTTCCCTACACCCCTTCCCGTGCACTCCGCTCCATGGATAAATCCTTCTTATCTGTTCCCTTCTCCACTACTGCCAACTCCAGACTTCGTGCCTTCTGTCTCGCTGCACCCTATGCCTGGAATAAACTTCCTGAGCCCCTACGTCTTGCCCCATCCTTGGCCACCTTTAAATCTAGACTGAAAGCCCACCTCTTTAACATTGCTTTTGACTCGTAACCACTTGTAACCACTCACCTCCACCTACCCTCCTCTCTTCCTTCCCGTTCACATTAATTGATTTGATTTGCTTACTTTATTTATTTTTTGTCTATTAGATTGTAAGCTCTTTGAGCAGGGACTGTCTTTCTTCTATGTTTGTGCAGCGCTGCGTGCGCCTTGTAGTGCTATAGAAATGCTAAATAGTAGTAGTAGTAGTAGGCTGCCCTTACCACCACCCATTGAGATGGAGGTAAGGGCCCCCCACACTAACCCAGCGGTATTAGCACTACAAAAATCTAAAATAAAGACTGTAGCGCCAGAAATGGTGCGCAGTGGGGGGTGGGAAATACCGCCAGGCAGTAATTCCAGATTGGCACGCAGCAAGCCTGTTGCCGCGCGCCAACCCTTTAGTCAAAGGGCCCCTAAGAATCCCGAAACCCTACAATCACAGGACCTACATGTAACTTTTGCACAGTGACACACGGCTCCCTCCAATCAAGGGCTGTGAACACTTCCTGCACACAATCCCCAACCCCGTGGACCAGGGGAGCCAGAGACCAGCTTCCTGTGCTTGGCCACAGAGCTACCTTGTCTGCGTTTCCAAGGGTTCATGGGCACGGAGCACTAGCTGGTGAATAAGGTTTGAAAAATTGCATCACCCACGTTTTGTTCTCTCAGGCCACCTCGGCATCCTGCTCTGTAATGAAGTCTTCTGCATTCTAAGTGTTCGTGCTGTTCTCCTGTTGTCTTGCCGGTGTTTTGCACAGTAAAAACCTGCAGAGCTGTAGAAAGTGAAATAATAACAAGGTAATAATATTCACGGCTGAAACGTAAAATGCAGTTCAATCACAAGCTGCTGCGGCCCCCAGCAACAGTGACTCACGCATTGAGTTGTTAGAACCTACTTAATCAGTTGTCCAAAAAGTAATCTGCAATTACCATAGGAACATGTGCGGAAGGTAGAAACTCAGTATTCGTGTTTAGATGCTGGACACTTGCTTTAACCAATAAAAGCTCACGTGACTGTATTAACTTTAAGAAACATAGAAACAGAAAAATAAAGGCAGATAAAGACCATCTGGTTCCTATCTGGCCGCTGACTGGTTAAATCGCTTTTTCGGGGCTATCTGATCATTTTCAGCATCACCTAACTAGCGGCTGCGCCCCCCCCGGTGCAGCAGCGTCCGTCCCCCCAGGGTGCAGCACGACACCCCCCCTGGCGCAATGACACCCCCCTCCCTGGCACATCAAGCCCCCCTGGCACAATGAAACCCCCTCCCCGGCGCATCAAGCCCCCCCCCCCCCCCCCCCCCCGGGTGCATTCTTGGCTGCTGGAGGGTGCAGACTAGGGTGCAGACTAGGCTATACTTCTTTTTTCTGGACTGCGCTATATGTTAAAGATGGAACTGAGTCAAATAAAATAAACATTCCACATGACACAGATAACAATGTGGAATCATGATGGATAGAAATTCCACGTGTGAAAGGAAGGGCTGTACTACCGCCCGCCTGGACAGAGCGAACAGACAAATGAAGAAATGTTTACAGAGATTAGGAAAGCTGGCAAATTGGGCATCGCTATAATAACGGGTGATTTCAATTACCCTGATATTGACTGGATAAATGTTACATCAGGCAGTGCCAGGTAGATAAAATTTCTAGATGTAATAGACGACTGCTTCTTGGAGCAACTGGTCCAGGAACCAATGAGAGGGGCAGCCATTTTGGATCTGGTCCTTGGTGAAGACTAAACTAGGCCCTGCTGTGCCTGCTAGAAGCTACCTGTTAATGCTGTAGTACAAAGTTCAAGTTTTAAAACTAGGGGGGAAAGAGTATGGAGACTAGTTGATATTTTTATTCTGCCTTTCAATAACCTACAATTACTCCTTTAAACCCCAATCTTTAAGTTCCCAAAGCACAGAGCAAAATAATGTTCACTTACCAGAGAAATATCCTCTTCTCTCTGAACTTCTCAGAAAGAATATAAGAACATAAGAATTTTTTATTTATTTTATTTATTTGTTGCATTTGTAACCCACATTATCCCACCTCTTTGCAGGCTCAATGTGGCTTACATGGTACCGCAATCAACGTTGACCGATTCCGGTGTGAACAAATACAAGGTGCGAGTAATATCAAGGTGATATTATGGTAGAGTATGATACATGTATGGTACAGACAGTTGGAGAGAACATCGTTAGGGAAAGGAAGAGTTAGTATATGTACTACTACTACTACTACTATTAAACATTTCTATAGCGTTACTAGACTTACGCAGCGCTGTACAAATCAACATGAAAAAGACAGTCCCTGCTCAACAGAGCTTACAATCTAAATTGGACAGACAAACAGACAGCTAGGGGTGGGGAAATTGCAGTGGTAGGGGTGATAAGTGAGGGTGTTGAGTAAGAGAGTCATGGTTAGGAGTCGAAAGCAGTAGCAAAGAGGTGGGCTTTATGCCTAGACTTGAAGACAGCCAGAGACTGAGCCTGACGTACTGGCTCAGGGAGTCTATTCCAGGCATAGGGAGCAGCGAGATAGAAGGAACGAAGCCGGGAGTTAGCAGTGGGGGAGAAGGGGGATGACAGGAGACATTTACCCAGCGAACGGAGTTCACGGGGAGGAGTGTAGGGAGAGATGAGAGCGGAAAGGTACTGAGGAGCTGCGGAGTGGATGCACTTGGAGGTCAAAAGGAGAAGTTTGAACCGTATGCGGAAGCGGATAGGGAGCCAGTGAAGCGACTTGAGGAGAGGGCTAACATGAGTATAGCGACTCTGGTGGAATATAAGACGCGCAGCAGAGTTTTGAACAGATTGAAGAGGAGATAGATGGCTGAGCGGGAGACCAGCGAGAAGCAAATTGCAGTAGTCTAGGCGAGAGGTGATAAGGGTGTGGGTAAGGGTTTTGGTAGCGTCCTCGGAGAGGAAAGGGCGAATTTTGTTAATATTATAGAGAAAGAAACGACAGGTTTTGGCAATCTGCTGAATATGAGCAGAGAAGGAGAGAGCGGAGTCAAAGATGACTCCAAGGTTGCGCGCAGACGGGACAGGGAGGATGAGAGTGTTATCTACCAAAATAGATATATAAATATGTCCGTTATGATCTTTGCTTACGTTGTGTCGCAAATGTCCAGGTATTTTATGTTGGGTCGGTGGGGTATGGCCTTCTGAACAGTTCTGTTTTTAGTACTTTCCGGAAATTCAAGTGGTCAAGTGTGGTTTTTACTGCTTTTGGTAGTACGTTCCACAGTTGTGCGCTCAGGTAGGAAAAGCTGGATGCATAAGTGGATTTGTATTTGAGTCCTTTGCTGCTTGGGTAGTGGAGGTTTAGGTATGATCATGCTGATTTTATGGTGTTTCTGAGTGGCAGGTCGATGAGGACTGTCATGTAGCCATCTAGCTCATTATCCTGTTTCCAACAGGGGCCAATCCAGGTCACAAGTACCTGGCAGAAACCCAATTTGCAGCAACATTCCATGATACCATTTCCGGGGCAATAGAGGCTTCCCCTATGTCCATCTCAGTAACGGACTTTTCCTCCAGGAACTTGTCCAAACCTCTTTTAAACCTAGACATGCTGACTGCCGTTACCACATCCTCCGGCAGAGAGTTCTAGAGCTTAACTGTTCTTCGAGTGAAAACGTATTTCCTCGTATTTGTGTTAAAAGTATTTCCATGTCATTTCATTGAGTGTCCCTTGGTCTTTGTACTTTTTGAAAGAGTGAAAAATCGATTCACTTTTACCTGTTCTACACCACTCAGGATTTCACAGACCTCAATCACATCCTCCCTCAACCATCTCTTTTCCAAACTGAAGAGCCCTTTCCAGTGGCGTACCAAGGGGGGGGCGGTGGGGGCGGTCCGCCCTGGGTGCACGCCGCTGGGGGGGGTGCCGCGCGCTTGGTGGCTCTTCGTTTTCATGCTTCCTCTGCCCCGGAACAGGTTACTTCTTGTTCCGAGGCAGAGGAAGCATGAAAACGAAGAGCCGGTAGGCGCGTGGCAACCCCCCCCAGCAGCGTGCACCCAGGGGGGGTTCTTTCGCCGGGGGGGCGTTGCGCTGTTCCGGGAGGGCGCTGCACCTGGGGGGCGGGACGCATCGGCGATCCGCCCCAGGTGTCAGCCCCCCTAGGAACGCCACTGGCCCTTTCCTCATATGGGAAGAGTTCCATTCCCTTTATCACTTTGGTTGCTCTTCTTTGAACCTTTTCTAATTCCATGTGATCATTTTTGAGATACAGTGACCAGAACTGAACGCAGTACTCAAGGTGAGGATGCACCATGGAGCGATACTGAGGCATTATAATATTCTTGGTCTTATTTTCCATCCCTTTCCTAATAATTCCTAGCATTCTATTTGCTTTTTTAGCTGCTGCCACAAACTGGGCAGACGATTTCAGCGAATTGTCTACAACAAGACCCCTCCTTCTTAATCTCCAAGCTGTAGAGAAGAGTTATTGCCTCCGTATTGATTTCTTCTCATTTATCGTGCGCCATCTTAATCCGGGATGGCAAGTGACTTTTCTGGCTGCAGTCGGAGAGCCCTCGAATTTCTGCAATATGTTCAGCACGTTTAGTTTAATTACTTTGTGCCATTGTGAAAGTATGAATGGATGAAGCAATTATGCTGACAATGCACACTGTCAGTAGCAGCCGCAAATGAATGGACAGCAGTGAAAGAAATGAGCGGCGGAGTACCCCTTCTTACATAGAGCATGTCAGCCTTACCAGCTGGCTGCAGGAAGACTCACAAAGAAGCACCTGCTTTTGAGAAGGAAGGTCAGAAAGGTCATCTGTTGGTTGTAATAATTAGAGAAGATTGTGTTCGGTTTTACGAGGGTACCCACAAGGCACAGTTAAGATGCAGGCAGACGTCACTTCATTATCCTTCCGGGGGAAAAAAAAAGAAATAAACAGTCGCGAAAGTTCAACTTTGTTAATGTAATTAATTATTGTAATAATTAATGTAATGTTAATGTAATGTAATGTGAGAAGTCTGTGCCAGAGCCGGTGGTGGGAGACAGGGATAGTGCTGGGCAGACTTATACGGTCTGTGCCAGAACCGGTGGTGGGAGGCAGGGATAGTGCTGGGCAGACTTATACGGTCTGTTCCAGAGCCGGTGGTGAGAGGTGGGGCTGGTGGTTGGGAGGAGGGGATAGTGCAGGGCAGACTTATACGGTCTGTGCCAGAGCCGGTGGTTGGGAGGCGGGGCTGATGGTTGGGAGGCGGGGATAGTGCTGGGCAGACTTATACGGTCTGTGCCAGAGCTGGTGGTTGGGAGGCGGGGATAGTGCTGGGCAGACTTATACGGTCTGTGCAAGAGCTGGTGGTTGGGAGGCGGGGATAGTGCTGGGCAGACTTATACGGTCTGTGCCCTGAAGAGGACAGGTACAAATCAAAGTAGGGTATACACAAAAAGTAGCACATATGAGTTATCTTGTTGGGCAGACTGGATGGACCGTGCAGGTCTTTTTCTGCCGTCATCTACTATGTTATGTTACTATGTAATAATACAGTGGGGTTGATCACCAACCCCACTGTACTATTACATTAACAAAGTTGAACTTTCTCGACTGATGGTGTTTGTAAAACTTCACAAAGGATAGTATGCCCACTGTCCCCATAATTCTATAAACTTGGGTGCCTAATTGATACCCCCTAATTCCGTAAAAGTTTTGCATGTGCAAATTTTCATGAACAATTTAATAAATGAGCTAATTAGCACCAATAATTGGCTTTTTAACAAGCAATTATTGCCACTAAATACATTTAATTGAACTTTACGCATGTAAATTTAGGTTCGGGATCAGAGCCTAAATTTTAGGTGCGATTTGAAAAAGGGGGTGCGGAAATGGGAGGGTCATGGGCAGAATGGGGACATTCCTAAAATTAACGCCCGTTGTTATAGAATAAGGGGGATATGCATCTCATGTAGGCGTGTACATTTGCACCATGCATCAGTTGGTGCAAACGGTTGCACCTAAAGTTAGGCGCAATTCCTAGGTGTATGCGCTGCTCTACAAACCATGCCTAACTTTAAGTGCAGCTTATAAAATAGCACTTTTTTCAGCACTTGTTTTGTTTTTTTTTGGTCCCACATATAGAATCTAACTCCAAGTGCACAAAGGTGGGTGCCCAATTTATAGAGTAAGGCCAGTTGCATGTGCAATTTAATTGACGAATTGGCTATCAATTGGAGTTAACAGCCAATTATTGGCATAAATTCGTGCTATTTAGCAGCAATTGGCAGTTGCACACTCAACTGATCTTAGTCGCTATTCTAAAAGCTGTGCGCCTAACTGCCAACTGCTTGGTATGAGCACTTATAATAGGGTGGACACCCCAGAGGGTGTGGATAGCATGCGGAGGGATCTGGCAAAGCTCTATACCAGAGGATTAGGGTCAAAGAATTGTGTTGCCTACAAGTTATACAAAACATTTTCATCAGACTGATAGCTAAGATACAGAAATTGATTGTGTTACATCCTATCTTTAAAATGCACCAGTCGGTGAGAGCATAGGTGCCGTCTCCATGGGTGCTGTGGGTGCTCGAGCACTCCCAATAGTTCCCTCCCTCCTCCCTTTGAGTTCCAGGCCCCCTCCCTCCGAATTTTAAAAATCATCTATTTTACCTTGTCGGGGTTAGGGCAGCAGCAGCGGTAAAAAGCATGCAGGCTCGGCTCAGTGCTTAGTTCAGTTTTCCCTTCTCTCTCTCTCAGCTCTGGTCCCGCCCTCATTTCCTGTTTCCGCAAGGGCAGGACCAGAGCTGAGAGAGAGAAGGGAAAACAACTAAGCACCGAGCCGAGCCTGTATGCTTTTTACTGCTGCTGCTGCCCTAACCCCGATGAGGTAAGATAGATGACTTTTAAAATTCGGAGGGAGGGGGCCTGGAACTCGAAGGGAGGGACAACGACCCTGGAACTGGGAGGGAGGGAAGGGGGAACCTGGAACTGGGAGGGAGGAAGGGGGAACCTGGAACTTGGAGGGAGGGAGGGGGACACTGGAACTCGGAGGGAGGGGGCCCTGGAACTCAGAGGGAGCCCTGGAACTCGGAGGGAGGGGGGCCTGGAACTCAGAGGGAGCCCTGGAATTCGGAGGGAGGGGGCCTGGAACTCGAAGGGAGGGACAACGACCCTGGAACTGGGAGGGAGGGAAGGGGGAACCTGGAACTGGGAGGGAGGAAGGGGGAACCTGGAACTTGGAGGGAGGGAGGGGGACACTGGAACTCGGAGGGAGGGGGCCCTGGAACTCAGAGGGAGGGGGGCCTGGAACTCAGAGGGAGCCCTGGAATTCGGAGGGAGGGGGCCTGGAACTCGAAGGGAGGGACAACGACCCTGGAACTGGGAGGGAGGGAAGGGGGAACCTGGAACTGGGAGGGAGGGAGGGGGACACTGGAACTCGGAGGGAGGGGGCCCTGGAACTCAGAGGGGGTATGAGGGCGGGGGAATGGGGGAGGAAGGGGGAGGGGGAGAAAGGGGGACAGGAGAGAGGGAGGGGGACAGGGGGAGGGGGGAATGCGTCACCTGTAATTTTGAAAAGTTGGCTCCTATGGGTGAGAGAAGGGTTCTAGTGTAGAGCACAAGCAGCAGGTGCAGGTGGACCTGAGCTGTGCTGGGGGCAGACCCTCTAAGTGGCCATGGGTAACCCCAAGCGGGTGGCTAGGAGTTTAGTGACAGAAGTGATATGTTCAAAATGCCTTGCACCAGTAAGAAAACACAAGGCTACATTCTGCACTAGTTGTAGACAAAGACTATCTTTCTGTCAGACATCATAAAGTAGAGTATTTCAATAATCTAAATTTGTGATCATAAACGCATGAACAAGAGCACGAAGGGCAGATCCCAAAAATAAATGCTGAACTAAATATAACATCCATAGTTTAAAAAACAACTCATGACTATTCCTGAAATATGTTGATGAAAGGATAACATGGCATCCAACGTCACCCCCAAAACCTCTACAGATTGAGTCTCAGGTAGAATATGGCCCCTACCATCTGAATATGATGCAAGAGAGGGAGCCTCTAAACCACTGAAAAAGATGGTGGTACATTTAACTAAATTAAGCTTAAGCTTATGTCTGGTAAGCCACCAGGTGACACGATCCAACGTAGAGTTCAGTTCCGCAACAGACTGGGAATCTTCTGGATTAAGAACATGTGTTGCTATACTGGGATAGACCGAAGGTCCATCAAGCCCAGTATCCTGTTCCCAACAGTGGCCAATCCAGATCACAAGTACCTGGCAAGATGCCAGAACAGTAGAACAGATTTTATGCTGCTTAGCCTCGAAATAAGCAGTGGATTTTCCCAAGTCCACCTTAATAATGGCTTATGGACTTTTAGGAAATTAACCAAACCTTTCTTAAGCCCTGCTAAGTTAACCCCTTTCACCACATTCTCGGGCAGCAAATTCCAGAGTTTAATTACACGTAGAGTGAAAAAATATTTTCTCCAATTTGTTTTAAATTTACTACTTAGTAACTTCATTACGTGTCCCCTAGTCCTAATATTTTTGGAAAAAGTAAACAAGCAATTCACATCTACCCTTTCTGCTGCTCTCAGTATTTTATAGACCTCTATCACTAATCTCTCCTCAACCGTCTCTTCTCCAAGCTGAAGAACCCTAGCCGCTTTAGTCTTTCCTCATAGGGAAATCATCTCATCCCATTTATCATTTTCATCACCCTTCTCTGTACCTTTTCTAATTCCGCTATATCTTTTTTAAGATGAGGTGACCAGAATTGCACACAGTATCCGAGGTGCGGTCACACCACGGAACGATACAAAGGCATTATAACGTCCTCATTTTTGTTTTCCATTCCTTTCCTAATAATTCCTAACATTCTATTTGCTTCCTTAGCTGCTGCCGTGCCGCACACTGAGCAGAGGGTTTCAACGTATCAGCAACAATGACATCTAGATCCCTTTCCTGATTGGTGACGCCTAATGTGGAACCTTGCATCACATAGCTATGGTTTGGGTTCCTCTTTCCCACAAGCATCACTTTGCACTTGCTCACATTAAAAGTCATCTGCCGTTTGGATGCCCAGCCTCCCAGTCTCCTACGGTCCTCTTGCAATTTTTCACAAGAGATTTAACAACTTTTTAAATGATTATTATTTTATTTACGAACATTTTTAAATACTTCCAAATTGGCCTAATTTAACAAAAACATCCTAACACAGGAAAGCATATTAGGTAAAATATACAATTAGAACCAAAAAATGACCTCATTTATTTATTGTATTTGTATCCCACATTTTCCCACCTCTTTGCAGGCTCAATGTGGCTTGCACTGTATCGTTCTTGGTGGTAATAGATTAGAACGTAATCACTTATTGTTATATAGAGATGTAGAATAACATATTAGAAGTTTAAAGCAAGCAGATATTATAAAAATAGTTCTGAGTAAAAGCGTGGGAGATGTATACATTTCTACTACTACTACTATTAAACATTTCTATAGCGCTACTAGACTTACGCAGCACTGTACAAATTAACATGAAAAGACAGTCCCTGCTCAACAGAGCTTACAATCTAAATTGGACAGACGAACAGGCAGCTAGGGGTGGGGAAATTGCAGTGGTAGGGGTGATAAGTGAGGGTGTTGAGTAAGAGAGTCATGGTTAGGAGTCGAAATCAGAGTCTGCTACACTAACCACTAGGCTACTCCTCCACTAGCAACATTCCATGTAGAATCTCAAATAGTAGCAACAGAATCTCAATAGTAGCAACATTCCATCTAGAACCTCCAATAGTAGCAACATTCCATGTAAAATCTCAAATAGGGAAAGGGAACTGGGACTTGATATTCCGCCTTTCTGAGGTTTTTACAACTACATTCAAAGTGGTTTTGTAGAAATATGCTAGCCCTTGCTCTCAGTAAAATAAATAAATACTACTACTACTATTAAACATTTCTATAGCGCTACTAGACTTACGCAGCGCTGTACAAATTAACATGAAAAGACAGTCCCTGCTCAACAGAGCTTACAATCTAAATTGGACAGACGAACAGACAGCTAGAGGTGGGGAAATTGCAGTGGTAGGGGTGATAAGTGAGGGTGTTGAGTAAGAGAGTCATGGTTAGGAGTAGCAAAGAGGTGGGCTTTAAGCCTAGACTTGAAGACAGCCAGAGACTGAGCCTGAAGTACTGGCTCAGGGAGTCTATTCCAGGCATAGGGAGCAGCGAGATAGAAGGAACGGAGCCGGGAGTTAGCAGTGGGGGAGAAGGGGGACGACAGGAGACATTTACCCAGCGAACGGAGTTCACGGGGAGGAGTGTAGGGAGAGATGAGAGCGGAAAGGTACTGAGGAGCTGCGGAGTGGATGCACTTGTAGGTCAAAAGGAGAAGTTTGAACCGTATGCGGAAGCGGATAGGGAGCCAGTGAAGCGACTTGAGGAGAGGGCTAACGTGAGTATAGCGACTCTGGCGGAATATAAGACGCGCAGCAGAGTTTTGGACAGATTGAAGAGGAGATAGATGGCTGAGCGGGAGACCAGCGAGAAGCAAATTGCAGTAGTCTAGGCGAGAGGTGATAAGGGTGTGGGTAAGGGTTTTGGTAGCGTCCTCGAAGAGGAAAGGGCGAATTTTGTTAATATTATAGAGAAAGAAACGACAGGTTTTGGCAATCTGCTGAATATGAGCAGAGAAGGAGAGAGCGGAGTCAAAGATGACTCCAAGGTTGTGCGCAGACGGGATAGGGAGGATGAGAGTGTTGTCTACTGAAATAGAGAACGGGGGTAGAGGAGAGGCAGGTTTAGGGGGAAAGAGGAGAAGCTTGGTTTTGGTCATGTTTCGTTTCAGGTGGCGGCATTTCCATTTGATATTCTGTGTGAGGAGAGCAAGAGATAGCTGAAAAAAAAGGAAATTAATACTTAATAGTATCTAAAAACTAAGAAGAAAAAAAACCCCTAGATGTAAGACAAATTATTACTTAGCGGGAAAAAAAACTGATATAATCAAGGTTAGACATTCTGTTCAGCCAAGTGAGAACTCTGACCAGCAGCGACAACCTTAATACTCAGAAAGACAGTTAATTGAGAAGGACCGAAGAAAATATACTAGTGAGACTGATACTTCACAACACTTTTGCAAGGAAACTTCAAAAAAAAAAAAAACGCCCAGAGCCAAAACGTCCAAATTGGTATTTTCAAAACCAAATTTTAGATGTTTTTCTATGAAGTCCTTCAGAAGTGCATTCAAATCACAAGGGGCGTGTCAGGGGCGTGTTGAGATCGGGATCTGGTTTTCCTAACACTTGGAGGTTTTTCTGCCACAATGGAACAAAACAAAATCGTCCAGGGCTAAGTCTAAGACGTTTTGAGCTAGACCTGTTTTTGTAACGAATAAGGCACACAAAGTTGCCCTAAATGACCAGCAGGCTTATTTTCGAAAGGGATCACCAGCGATCTTCCGACACAAATCGGGAGATCGCCGGCGATCTCTCAATCCCAGCCAAATCGGTATTATCGAAAGCCGATTTTGGCCGGCCCCAATTGCTTTCTCGTTGCAACGCCGGCCAACCTTCAAGGGGGCTCGTTGGTAGGGTAGCGAAGGCGGGAAGGGGGGCGGAGTGGGCCAGGGTTACGAGAGGACTGGCTTCACCTTATTATGAAAAAAAAACGCTGGCTCAAACGAGTATTTCGCCGGGCGGACTTGGTCCATGTAGTTTTAGGACCAAGTCTCAAAAAAGAGCCCCAACTGACCAGATGACCACCGGAGGGAAGCGGGGATCACCTCCACTTACTCCCCAAGTGGTCACCAACCCCCTCCCACACAAAAAAAAAATTAAAACATTTTTTGCCAGCCTGTATGCCAGCCTCAAATGTCATCCCCAGCTCCCTGACAGCAGTATGCAGGTCCCTGGAGCAGTTTGTTGTGGATGCACTACACTTCAGGCAGGTGGACCCAGGCCCATCCCCCCCTACCTGTTCCACTTGTGGTGGTTAATGTTGAGCCCTCCAAAAAAAACCAAAACCCACTGTACCCACATGTAGGTGCCCCCCTTCACCCCTTAGGGCTATGGTAATGGTGTAGACTTGTGGAGAGTGGGTTTCGGGGGGGGGTTGGGGGGCTCAGCACACAAAGGAAGGGTGCTATGCACCTGGAAGCTAATGTTTTTTTTAAAGATTTTTTAAGTGCTCCCTAGGGTGCCCAGTTGGTGTCCTGGCATGTCAGGGGGGCCAGTGCACTACAAATGCTGGCTCCTCCCATGGCTAATTGCCTTGGATTTAGCCGAGTTTGAGATGGCCGGGTCCAGTTTCCATTATGGCTGAAAATTGGAGCCAGCCATCTCATCTAAACCCGGCGATCCACCAGCGATCCTATTCTAAACCCAGCGAGCGATTTGGCCAACGAATAACGCGGTATAATCGAAAGCCGAACTTGGACGTTTTCAACTGCACTCCATTGCGGAAGCGTACAAAGTTGACGGGGGCGTGTCGGAGGCGTGGTGAAGGCGGGACTGGGGCATGGTTATCACCCGAACAGAGATGGGCGCCTTTCGCCGATAATGGAAAAAAGTATGCGTTTGTAGCTAGAATTTAGGGCACTTTTCCTGGACCCTGTTTTTTTGACGAATAAGGCCCCAAAAAGTGCCCTAAATGACCAGATTACCCCCAGAGGGAATCGGGGATGACCTCCCCTGACTCCCCCAGTGGTCACTAACCCCCTCCCACCACAAAAAATGATGTTTCACAACTTTTTATTTTCACCCTCAAATGTCATACCCACCTCCCTGGCAGCAGTATGCAGGTCCCTGGAGCAGTTGTTAGGGGGTGCTTTGGACTTCAGGCAGGTGGACCCAGGCCCATCCCCCCCACCTGTTACAATTGTGCTGCTTAATGCTTAGTCGTCCAACCCCCCCAAACCCACTGTACCCACATGTAGGTGCCCCCCTTCACCTCTTAGGGCTATAGTAATGGTGTAGACTTGTGGGCAGTGGGATTTGGGGGGGATTTGGAGGGCTCAACACACAAGGGAAGGGTGCTATGCACCTGGGAGCTCTTTTACCTTTTTTTTGTTTTTGTAAAAGTGCCCCCTAGGGTGCCCGGTTGGTGTCCTGGCATGTGAGGGGGACCAGTGCACTACGAATCCTGGCCCCTCCCACGAACAAATGCCCCTCAATGGCACCCCTTCCCTCCCTCCTCAACCTGGCATCCTGGTGACTGCTTTTCTCGTCTGCCTGTCTCCAGCGGACTTGGAGTTACATGTTAAATTGCTCTATGCAGCTAATAACACAAGAACGTCTGTGATCCAGAGAACTGTCAACATATGCAGCGCCATGCAGAGTACATCTTACTCTTGCATAAGCCCTAAAAACATGTTCAATATGTGAGCACAGAGCATCTAAATAGCACAGTACATGGAAGGGATGGAATTTCAGCCTGAATCCTTACAGATTTAAAGTTGTACACTCTAATTACTGAAGTGGTCCTTTAAATAGTTCAACTTTCAAACTTGACTTGATTACAGGGTTGGATTATAAGAAGGACTGAAAGCACAGGAGCAGCTGAAAAAAAAAAGAACACTTTTAAGAAACACATGAAGTGCTTTGTGATAAAAAGGAAAAAAAAAGTTAATTAAGCCTTGCACAGCTTAATGGCAGCTACTCCTGCACTGGCCCTTTATACAACTGTTCGGCACCAGTCCTCGGCGGAGAACATTAGGTAACAGATTTTGTTATGTTATTTTGTGTCTGTGTTCCCCACTGTCAGAATAAGCATCGCAATAATTGTACTGCTGGCTTGCAAAAGAGTGACATGAAAGCCTTACTTCTCGGTTTCACGCCCACAGCCGCAGTGATTTCAAGATTGCGTGATTTGCAGCTGCTCGTGTGCTGGAGTTTCCAGAATTGATTTAGAGGCAGGTCCGTTCTTGGTTCCGGGATCCTCTAGCTCTCTCGCCCCAAAGTGGCATACAGGGAAGAAGATGGGGGTATCTGGGACGCAGGTTCAGGACGTGGTAATCCAACAACATGAACACGCTGCAGACGTTTTGGCCAGTCCCGGTTATAAACTTACATCCCAAAGCAGTGTGGGATTTGTAGTGACTGTAACATAGTAACATAGTAGATGACGGCAGAAAAAGACCTGCACGGTCCATCTAGACTGCCCAACAAGATAAACTCATATGTGCTACTTTTTGTGTATACCTTACCTTGATTTGTATCTGCCATTTTCAGGACACAGACCGTAGAAGTCTTGCCCAGAACTAGCCCCACCACCCAAACACCAGCCCCGCCTCCCAATCTCGGCTAAGCTTCTGAGGATCCATTCCTTCTGCACAGGATTCCTTTATGTTTATCCCACGCATGCTTGAATTCCGCTACCGTTTTCATCTCCACCACCTCCCGCGGGAGGGCATTCCAAGTATCCACCACCCTCTCCGTGAAAAAATACTTCCTGACATTTTTCTTGAGTCTGCCCCCCTTCACTCTCATATCATGTCCTCTCGTTCTACCGCCCTCCCATCTCCGGAACTGATCCTGCCCTTTGAAATCAGTGCTGCAAGTCCCATGATATACCAGGATGCGGTGGTCAGAAATACAGGACTGTCCCTAGATCTCCAGCCTGGAACTGGGTAACCTGGCATCTCTGCATGAAACAGAAGCTCAACGGAGGAAGAGGATTTGCCGAGTCTAAAGATCCAATATGTAGGCTCAGTTCAAATAATCACAGCTATTATAGGTCTCCACACAAAGATCTGTGTCGTAGAAAAAACACCTAATGAGTCACAGAAAACAATAGCTGGAATCAGCTTGTATGCATCTTTCAATATTATCATCGAACACCAATAATAGATCAAAGGCAGAAGACACATGGCATGTACATACATCCTATCCAGAGTTGTAGGTCCATCGCAGTTTCTCCCAGTAAGACTTACCTAGAGAGAAGGGGTGACAGATATTTGTTTATTTCTATTCCGCCTAAAAGTCTAGGCGAAATAAAAATAAACAAAACATACATAATTATAGACACAAGGTGAGGGATAGAGACACAGAAGGGGATGCTAGACAGAGTAAGATAGGGACACAGAGAAGAGATACTGAACTGGGGAGGGGGGAGGATAGGTACACAGAGGGGAGACAGTGGACAGGATGGATAGAGCAGAGGCGTAGCCACGGGTAGGCCTGGGTGGGCCAGGGCCCACCCACTTTGGACTCAGGCCCACCCAAAATTGTGACACTCTTGCTGTGGCTGGTGGGGATCCTCAAACCTTGCCAGCTGAAAATTTTCCCTCCTTGGGCAGCCAGCAGCACTTGCGTTGAGCTGGCGCTGAGACCGGCCCTTCTGCACATGCTCAGTTTTCACACATGCAAAAGCACTGAGCACGCACAGCCTGGACAGCAGCATCAGTGTGAGGCAAGTGCTGCTGGCTGCCGTTTGGAAGAGTGCTGGCTGCTCAAGGAGGAGGTAATCTTCAGCTGGCAGTGTTTTGGGATCCCCGCCAGCTCAAGTATTTAATATTTGGGGTTTGTGGGCAGGGAAGGGTGGAGAGAGGAGCAAGAGCAAACCAGAGGGGGGGGCCGGGGCAGGGCAAATTCTATGCCCACCCACCTTGGGCTCAGGCCCACCCAAAATTAGCCATCTGGCTACGCCCCTGGGATAGAGACACACAGAAAAGATGAATGCTGGACATTGAGAAGAAATGTCAAAAGGGCAGAAGACACTGGAAACAGTTAAGAAAAAAAAAAACAGAGAAAAGCAGAAGAGAGACACTAGGACCAAAGCAATGTTCAGACATCTCTAAGTTATACCATCAGGCTGGTTGTTATTAAACAGGCAGAAGCAACTCTGGACAATATGGTTTGCAAAGAGGCAAAACAAAGGCAGCTTACCAAGGAAGGCCACCGTCAGGGTGATTGTGGAAGACGATCGTTTCCCAGAGAATGCCTATAATGAGTCTTCCCTGTGACCAGGACACTACGCCAGCAGAAAGCAAAATCTAATTTAACGTTGTGTCTTGCATTTCATTCCTGGAGATCAATAACTGCAAAAATAACTAGAGCACAAGAGCTGCTGTGCTATTTTATTACTGTGTAGGCCTTAATAAATCTTTGCTGGGACAAATGTCTGTTTCCGTTGCAGTCAAATCATTCACATCAAAGTGGAGAACCGCTCAACCTTAACAGGTCAACGTGTAGACCTGTATAATGTCAAATGAGAGCACAGTTAATAGCAAACGCATTCACCCAGGGGGGGGGGGGTCTTTTACTAGGTGGCAGTAAACCCAATGCGGGCTTACCGCTCGCTAAACCGGAAGTACCGCTGGGAAGCTCCTACCCCCAGCGTGCGCCATTTCTGGTGGTACAAAATATTGACATTTTTGTAACGCTGGTGTTTATCTGCTGGTAATTGGGCTGTGTCGGTTACCGCCGGGTTAGCCTAAGAGCCCTTACCGCCACCTCAATGGGCGGTAAGGGCTCCCCCCGGTGGCGGTAAGGGCTCCCCCCCCCCCCCCCCCGAAATGGCTGCACGGCAAGTGCTTCACTTGCTGTATGGCCATTTCTTAAAAAAAAAAATCACTCTCCTATTTAATGATGAAATATTAACATATTTCTCCTCTGTATTTTTCTCTTTCCCTCTCTTTTTATTTATTATATCTATTGCACTGCTTTGCTGTTCCCTTTTTCTTAATATTGTTCATTGTTTGCTACTGTTACTGTCTCCACCACCGCCAACTCCAGGCTCCGCTCATTCTGCCTCGCCTCACCCTATGCTTGGAATCAACTTCCTGAGCCCTTACGCCAAGCCCCCTCCCTACTCATCTTCAAATCCTTGCTCAAAGCCCACCTCTTCAATGTTGCTTTCGGCACCTAACCTTTATACCTTTCAGGAAATCTAGACTGCCCCTATTTGACTGACTGTGTACATTTGTCCTTTAGATTGTAAGCTCCTTTGAGCAGGGACTGTCCTTCTATGTTGAAATTGTACAGCGCTGCGTAACCCTAGTAGCGCTTTAGAAATGTCAAGTAGTAGTACTGTTAGTTGATTTTTTTTTATTTTATTTATAAGATTTTTTTTTAATTGTGTAAAATATACTCAGAGCCATCAAAAGAGGCAGGTGAGATGAGCAGCTGCCTGGGATACATTCTCACTACAGCAGCAGCAGAACCCAGCTCTTCCACAGCTGCAGCTTCAGGAAGACAGATGGTAGGCCACATCAAGGAGGCTCTCTTCTCTGATCCACTGACCACAACACTGAACTGTTAGTTGATATTAACGAGCAAGCTCATTGTTATGAAACACTTTCATTTGCGATGGTTCTGTTGTCTTTTTCTTTTTTTTGTATGTACCATGATTTCAAACACTTTGGGCCCAATATTCATTCTCCAGGACTTAGCCCAGCCTACTCTCGTGGTCGGCGCTCAGCCTGGATATTCAATGTCAGTCCATTTCCAGTGGCCAGCATTGAAGATCTGGTTTATTTTTGGCCAGTTCCAGCTTAACTTGCCAAGCCGATATTCAGCGCTGGCCAGTTAAGTTTGAACCGACCGCAGATAAGCCTGGTACTCACGTGGCCAAATGTGTGTGCCGAACCTGCGCTGAAAATTGGCGTGAAAAATTTGCGGACAGCTGGTTATGGGGCATTTAACGGGCCAGGTTTCGATCCTGGCCAGTTTAATGCTTTTGAATATCGGGGGGGGGGGGGGGGGGGGGGGGGGGTTGGTGATTATTTCATCACTTATTGATCTCATGTTATTGTAAACTACCAATAAACTACTTGCATCTATGCTGGATGCTAAGAACAAATCATTAAGAAACTTCAAACTGCTCAAAACACCGCAGCCAGACTCATATTTGGAAAAACGAAATACGAAAGTGCCAAACCCTTAAGAGAAAAACTACACTGGCTCCCAATCAAAGAATGAATTGCGTTCAAAATTTGCACCCTAGTTCATAAAATTATTCACGGCGAGGCCCCGGTCTACATGTCAGACCTCATAGACTTACCACCCAGGAACACTAAAAGATCAGCACGCACATTCCTGAATCTCCACTACCCCAGCTGCAAAGGAATCAAACATATAAATGGCAAGTGACCGACTCACCCGCAAATGCGCAGTAGAGACTTCCCTCTCTGTCCCGCCCTCGCGTCAAGATGTGATGACGTCAGAGGGCGGAACAGAGAGGGAAATGGAGTCGGACGCTGCCTGCCGCTGCCGCTGGAGCCTGGAAAGTTGAAATGAACCAACATCGCCGGCACACCAACCTCCACCCCCCCCCCCCCCCATCCCTGACGTTGTCATTGCCGCCGCTCCCGCCCCCCTCCGTATCGGGCCCCCTGCACTGACATGACAGCGCCTCTCACCTCCGTGTGGAAGCGCTGCAGGCAGCAGCAGAGCGATCTGCTGCTGCCTGCAGCGCTTTCACAAAGAGGTGAGAGGAGCTCTCATGTCAGTGCAGGGGGCCCGGCACGGAGGGGGGAGGGAGCGGCGGCGAGGAGGGTAGCTGGACATGGGGGGAGGGCAGGGGGGAGAAAGAAGGGTTGCTGGACATGGGGAGAGAGCAGGGCAGAGAAGAGGGTTGCTGGGCATGGGGGGAGGGCAGGGGAGAGAGCAGGGTTGGTGGACGGGGGGGGGGAAGGCCAAGGGAAAGAGGAGGGTTGCTGGATATGGGGGGAAGGCAGGGGAGAGAGGAGATTCGGTGGATGGGCTGAGGCCAGGGGAGAGAGGAGGGCTGTTGGACATGGGGCGGAGGGCAGGGGACAGAGCACGGTTGCTGGACATGGATCAGGAGAGGGGAGGGCAGGGCAGGGGAGAGAGGAGGTTTGCTGGACATGGATGGATGGAGGTGAGAATTATTACATTTTGCAAAACACAAATCTCGCCCGTTTTAACGAGCTTAACGGCTAGTAAAATATAAATCAACATATGCATCCAGCTTCTCCTACATAAGCACGCAACTATGGAATGCACTACCAAACGTCATGAAGACAATGCACAACCTAACAAACTTCCGGAAATCACCAAAAACCAACCTGTTCAAAAAGGCATACGCCTGAATCCTGCATCACAACAAAACTCATACCAAAACTGGCGTAACCTAACTCTCTCTCCTTGACTTCTTAATTTACTTGCGTCACTCATAAATCTTTAACGCAATGCCACTCTGTATTTCTCATGCCGGAATTGGCGATCGCCATCACGGTACTATGTAAGCCACATTGAGCCTGCAAAAAGGTGGGAAAATGTGGGGTACAAATGCAATAAATAAATAAATAAGAGAAAATAATAAAGTTATTTGTTAATAAAAAGTTTCAAATACCATAAAATCCAAGCCTTATAGCGCTAATATATGACTGCAATGCTGTTCTACACCAAATTACCCAACTGCAAAGAGCTGGCAGCCTAAACGGCCCAAAAAACAGCAGATAAAACCAGGTGAAATTCTCTGCAGGGGTTGCATAGTCTAGTCTAGTTGGTGGAAATTCAGATCTTGTGGGTAAGGTCTCCAAATGGGTTAATTTACTATTAAGGCTCACTGCAACACTTGCGTCTGAAGTCTGTAAGATGTTACTTATATAGACAATCTATCAATTGAAATTCCTTTTAATCAGGCCTGTGACACCCAATACAATAAAACTCACGAACAGCCAGCAGTCAGCTAAAGGCAATACTCAGCATTTTCATGCATATGTGCAGACTTTCATTCACCTATGCCAATATTCTGGTCATCGGTCATTTACATGCATAACAGGGGATGTGAGACCACCCTAGCCACTAAGATGCTTTATTGGTGTAATCCCCTGCTAAGTTGAGAGTGACAGAGTGTATGAATTTCCCCAGGGGATTACTAAAGTTGGTTCAGGGAATTCTCCAGGTTCACTGGGGGAAGGGATAGCGCTACTAAGGAGGGTGAACAACCCAGCCCAAAGGGAGGTACTGGAAGTTGAGTGACAGGGAATGTCATATGAGGGGTGGAGCAGGGGCGTAGCTACGGGTGGGCCCAGGCCCACCCATTCTCGGTTCAGGCCCACCCAGTCTTTCATGACCCTCCAATCGGTGCTGGTCTGGCTGTGTAGTAAAATGTTATAAAAGTTATAGCATTGTGGATCACATGGCCTTTGGTTGCCTTCACCCCCGCCAGGACCCGTGAGGAGAGGGGGTGTCCTGGTCAGGCCCAAAAACCTAAGACTGACCAATGAGGTAGTTTCTGCTGGAAGAGCAGTAACTGAGAGGAGAGTTCTGGACGGGTAGAAAGGGTAAATACCCCCCCCCCCCCCTATGAGCAGAGCAGGCAGAAGCCTGTTCGAAATCAGAGGGGGCAGCTCAAAGAACTGCACCTCTGAATGTGAAGGACGGACAGGTAGGTCCGGTCCTGAGGAGATCTGGCAGCTGGGGAAAAGCCCAGCAGGACCCTTGCCCACGGAAGGAGCAGAAAGTCACAGCCTTGGATTGTTTTGCCAGGAAGGATGGATTGAACTTTTGCTATTTATTATTGTAAACTGCTTTACAACTTATGCATTGAGTGGTGTATCAAGTCAATAAATCCAATCCAAACCAATCATAAGTACATAAGTATTGCCATACTGGGAAAGGCCAAAGGTCCATCAAGCCCAGCATCCTGTTTCCAACAGTGGCCAATCCAGGTCACAAATACCTAGCAAGATCCCAAAAAAAGTACAAAACATTTTTTACTGCATATCCAAGAAATAGTGGATTTTCCCCAAGTCCATTTAATAACGGTCTATGGACTTTTCCTTTAGGAAGCCGTCCAAACCTTTTTAAAACTCCGCTAAGCTAACCGCCTTTACCACATTCTCTGGCAACGAATTCCAGAGTTTAATTACACATTGAGTGAAGAAACATTTTCTCCGATTCGTTTTAAATGTACTACATTGTAGCTTCATCGCATGCCCCCTAGTCCTAGTATTTTTGGAAAATGTAAACAGACGCTTCATATCCACCCGTTCAACTCCGCTCATTATTTTATAGACCTCTATCATATCTCCCCTCAGCCGCCTTTTCTCCGAGCTGAAGAGCCCTAGTCACTTTAGCCTTTCCTCATAGGGAAGTCGTCCCATCCCCTTTATCATTTTCGTCGCCCTTCTCTGCACCTTTTCTATTTCCACTATATCTTTTTTGAGATGCGGCAACCAGAATTGAACACAATATTCGAGGTGCGGTTGCACCATGGAGCAAAGCAAAGGCATTATATCATTCTCATTTTTGTTTTCCATTCCTTTCCTAATAATACCTAACATTCTATTTGCTTTCTTAGCCGCAGCAGCACACTGAGCAGAAGGTTTCAACGTATCATCAACGACGACACCTAGATCCCTTTCTTGGTCTGTGACTCCTAACGTGGAACCTTGCATGATGTATACGTTTAGTTGATATTTCAGCACCTAAATCTGTGCACATGCGTTTACACCAACTAAAACATGGTGCAAATCCCAGCGTGTAGATTTAGGTGCACTGGTCCATATTCTATAACTGGGTGCCTAAATTTCAGAATGCCCACGAAACGCCCATTTCTGAGCCCATAACAATGCCCCTTTTTGCCTGCACACGTTAGAAGTTCAGCGCACATCTTTACAGAATACGTGCCTAAATTCTAATCAGTGCCAATGAGTGTGCATTATTGCTCGTTAAGTGCTGATATCAGTGCTCATTAGCTTGTTAAGCCAATTAAGTTACGTGCGGTGTTATAGAATCCGCACCGATTTTGGCGCCTAAATCTAAGCGCACTATTTAAAACTCTGTGTCTGATTTTCAAGGCCCTGAAAGGAAATGGCCCTGAGTACCTGAAAAATAGGATGATCCTCCACACACCGTCAAGGACACTAAGGACCTCCCAAGGACTTTCACTAACTACACCCTCTCCAAAAGACATTACACGATGTGATACCTACAAGCGAGCCTTCGCCTTCTCCGGAGTAGCCCCCACACTCTGGAATGCATTGTCTGAAAGGCTCCGCTTAACACAAGACTATCTGTACTTCAGGAAGCAGGTGAAAGCTTGGCTCTTCAACCAAGCCTTTAACGGAAGAAGTAACTAACTTATTAGTCTCACTCACACACACTAGGATTGACTCGGGCTGCACATACTGCAGCGGGACATGTTTATCCACTCCTACCCTAGCTCAGATAATATTTAACCATCTCTCTGACCTCACGTGCAACTTTCTTCAAATCAATCAGCTTACTTTCTAATTCTTCCTACTTTCTTACCCTTCTATATGTTACATCTTTGCTTTACCCTTCGCTATCACCTATAATGTTCTATTACGTATTGTGTTGACGTTGTAAATAGTATACCATGCCATACTTTGTGTTGTTTTTTAATATTGTTACTGCTGTAATTGTCTATTGCTCATGCTTGATATATTCTTACTGTACACCAGGGGAATATGACTGGCATTGTGATAAACTGCCAACTGCCCTGTTTGTGATGTCAGTATTCTCCTCTACCTCCACTCTCTATTTCGGTTGATAACACCCTCTTCGTCCCCATCTCATCTGCCCGCAACCTCGGTGTCATCTTCGACTCTTCCCTCTCCTTCTCTGCGCATATCCAGCAGATAGCCAAGACCTGTCGCTTCTTCCTCTATAACATTAGCAAAATCCGCCCTTTCCTCTCTGAGCACACCACCCGTACTCTCATCCACTCTCTCGTTACCTCTCGCATTGACTACTGCAACCTACTCCTCACTGGTCTCCCACTTAGCCACCTATCCCCCCTTCAATCCGTTCAGAACTCTGCTGCACGTCTTATATTCTGCCTGAACCGATACACTCATATCACCCCTCTCCTCAAGTCACTTCATTGGCTTCCGATCAGGTACCGCATTCAATTCAAGCTTCTGCTACTAACCTACAAATGTACTCGATCTGCAGCCCCTCCTTACCTCTCAACCCTCATCTCCCCTTACGTTCCTACTCGTAACCTCCGCTCTCAAGACAAATCCCTCCTTTCAGTACCCTTCTCCACCACCGCCAACTCCAGGCTCCGCCCTTTCTGCCTCGCCTCACCCCATGCGTGGAACAAACTCCCCGAGCCCATACGCCAGGCCCCCTCCCTGCCCATCTTCAAATCTCTGCTTAAAGCCCACCTCTTCAATGTTGCTTTCGGCAACTAACTTCTACACCTCTACCCAGGAAATCTAGACTGCCCCAACTTGACATTTCGTTCTTTAGATTGTAAGCTCCTTTGAGCAGGGACCGTCCTTCTTTGTTAACTTGTACAGCGCTGCGTAACCCTAGTAGCGCTCTAGAAATGTTAAGTAGTAATAGTAGTATTACATATAGCAGTGATTTAACCAGAGCTGAGATTGTGATGTCATAATGCCTCATTCCACCAATGCCTAAGAGCCAGCCTCATCAGTGATGTCACAATGGCTCAACTGTCCTATACTTGGCCCACTTCCCCCCTTAGTGTGAAGAGTTTCAGTCTCTGGTATCCAGAGCTGAGATTGTGATGTCATAATGCCTCATTCCACCAATGCCTAAGAGCCAACCTCATCAGTGATGTCACAATGGCTCAACTGTCCTATACTTGGCCCACTTCCCCCCTTAGTGTGAAGAGTTTCAGTCTCTGGTATCCAGAGCTGAGATTGTGATGTCATAATGCCTCATTCCACCAATGCCTAAGAGCCAACCTCATCAGTGATGTCACAATGGCTTGATTGTCCTATATTTGTCTCACTCTTATCTATTAGATTGTAAGCTCTTTGAGCAGGGACTGTCTCTCTTTGTTAACTTGTACAGCGCTGCGTAACCCTAGTAGCGCTCTAGAAATGTTAAGTAGTAGTAGTATTTGATCATGAAGGAGTGTAACCTGAACTGGCAGGCTGGATGAACCGTGCAGGTCTTTATCTGCTGTCATTTACAATGTTACTATGAAAAATCGGCAGTTCCTAGTTGTTGATGGGAAGCGCCCAGGGAAACATTCTGAAAGAAGCAGTATTGTCATATAAAATTTGTATGTGATCTTTGTGTGTGTTGGTCTACCTGGCAGTTTCTTCTTCTTTCTTTCGTGTTTTGGAACCATGGCTATAACATTATGGCAGTGGCATAGGAAGGACGGGGTGGTAGGGGCGGTCCACCCCGGGTGCACGCTGCTGGAGGGTGCAGAGAGCAGCCGCGCGCCTGTCGGCTCCGTTGGTTTCCTGCTCCCTCTGCCCCGGAACAAGTTACTTCCTGTTCCGAGGCAGAGGGAGCACGGAGCCAGTGGAGCTGACAGGCTGCTCTCTGCACCCTCCAGCAGCCAAGAATGCACCCCCCGGGGGGGGTCTCGATGAGCCGGGGAGGGGTGTCATTGCACCGGGGGGGGCTTGGTGTGCCGGGGAGGGGAGTGGCATTGCGCCAGGGGGCTGTCATGCTGCACCCTGGGGGGAGGAACGCCACTGTACTTGGGGGGGGGGGGTGCGCAGCGGCGATCCACCCCGGGTGGCAGCCGACCTAGGATCGCCATTGCATTATGGGCCTCTTTTACCAAGCTGCGGCAAAAGGGGGCCTGTGCTGGCATCGGCGTGTGTTTCTTACGTGCTCCGAGGCCGCCTTTTACCTCAGCAGGTAAAAGGGAAGTCTCTCTTCCTGCAGGAAATGGCCACGCGGCAAGTAAAGTACTTGCCGCGTGGCCATTTCAGGGGGGAGCCCTTACCGCCACCCATTGAGGTGGCGGTAAGGGCTCCCGTGCTAACCCAGTGGTAACCAGGCAGGCCGGGTACACTCCAGATATGACGGCGCGCTAGGGGTGGGAAGTACTGCTGGTACTTGCGGTTTAGTGAGCGGTAAGCCCGTGTTGGGCTTACTGCCGCTTAATAAAAGGGGCCCTCCACTGGGAGTTCAGCTCCCTCACTTTTTATACTCCCTGTCCTCTTCCCTTCTGTCTGAGTCTGGCCAGTAGATGTCACTATCACACAAAGGCTTGAACTTCCTCCCTCTACTACTTCCCCAGTCCAGTAGCGTAGCCAGCCAATTTAGGGTGGGCCAGAGATCAAAGTGGGTGGGCCAAAAATGTCATGTCTGCTGCTGCTGCTGCCTCCACTATCCCAAAGTAAATCCCAGATTTAACTTCCGCCTCCCCTCCCAGTGCCCTCTCTCTCTCCCTCCCAAAGCAAATGGAATACCTGAGCTGACGGGTATCCCCAAGCCCCGCCAGTTGAAGACCTCCTTCCCGCCAAACGAGCTTACTTCTTGGGCAGCCGACAGCACTGTTCCTGAACCGCTGCTGCTAGACACTGGAGCGGACGGAGCGAGAGCGAGGCTGAGCATGTCGCCGCGCACAGCCAGGTCATACGGTCATACCACGTAGGATTGAACAACAAGCTGCGCGACGCGACCTGCATTTCAGTGCCGACTGCCGGCTGGAGCCTGGAGATCAGCTGAACGGGTGTCATCTGCCGTGGTACGCTACGCGATGACTCACATAGTAGAAAACATGTGAAAAAAGGCTGCTGCAGTATGTGAGCTTGGGTGGGTGGGCCTGAGCCGAAATTGGATGGGCCCAGGCCCACCCGTAGCTACGCCCCTGCCCCAGCCACTGCCTGCCTAGGGATCTGTAATTCAACCATGGCCTCCTGCACTCTAGTACACAGCATTCCCACTGAGCTTTTCTGCCGGGTCACCACACATATGATCTATGAGGACAGTATCAAAAAGTTGCCTAGCCTCACACTTTGCCCCTGAAGACCTGAACGCAACAGTACTTAGCTATGGCCTTTAAATTCCTGGCTCCTTAAACAATGATAAATCTATCTAGAAGAGAAAGGCTGACTTTGGCATGCTGACAAGTACTCAGTGTGCAGAGATGAATAAAAGATAAATCACAAGTTCTGAGGATAAAAGAATCTAGCTGTCAGTCAGTATAAACACACAAGAAAAGGGCCCACCGAATGCTGACCAGACAGAGCTAAAGCTACTCAGAAAAGAATAAGGAGTTTGCAGGCATCTGGGACTGGTGAAGGTCCAGGGCACATTGTGTGAAGGCCAGGGGCTGCTTTTGTAATTATTATATCACTAATTACTGCATGTTTCTCCAAACACACCATTCGTATTTCAACTATTTTGCATTTGCAGTCATCCAAAGACCAGACGGCACATTTCATTCAGAGATTGCTCTAACAGGTCACGGCATCGCATTGAAAATATTTATGTGAGCCGGTGCCTCTGTAAAGTTTATTTATAATTTTTTTGATTTATGACTTGTCATTTCACAGAGGTGCTGAAGGGTAGGTAGGAAAAATTTCATCACAAGCGTAAAAATGTATACAAAACAAATTAAAGATATCACATTGACTACCTTTCTTTATTCTTGCCTCTAAATAAATATATATTGTAATAATATGGTTGATGTGCATGAGAACAGTTATTATTATTATTATTATTTGTAGCATTTGTATCCCACATTTTCCCACCAATTTGCAGGCTCAATGTGGCTTACATTTGCCGTAATGGCGATTGCCATTTCCGGGTAGTAGAGTTACAAATGGTATTGCTTTAAGGTGCTTACATACATGGTAGCAAACATGGAGCAAAACATATATGGAATAGATCATGGTATATATATATATATATATATATACAGTGGGGGAAATAAGTATTTGATCCCTTGCTGATTTTGTAAGTTTGCCCACTGACAAAGACATGAGCAGCCCATAATTGAAGGGTAGGTTATTGGTAACAGTGAGAGATAGCACATCACAAATTAAATCCGGAAAATCACATTGTGGAAAGTATATGAATTTATTTGCATTCTGCAGAGGGAAATAAGTATTTGATCCCCCACCAACCAGTAAGAGATCTGGCCCCTACAGACCAGGTAGATGCTCCAAATCAACTCGTTACCTGCATGACAGACAGCTGTCGGCAATGGTCACCTGTATGAAAGACACCTGTCCACAGACTCAGTGAATCAGTCAGACTCTAACCTCTACAAAATGGCCAAGAGCAAGGAGCTGTCTAAGGATGTCAGGGACAAGATCATACACCTGCACAAGGCTGGAATGGGCTACAAAACCATCAGTAAGACGCTGGGCGAGAAGGAGACAACTGTTGGTGCCATAGTAAGAAAATGGAAGAAGTACAAAATGACTGTCAATCGACAAAGATCTGGGGCTCCACGCAAAATCTCACCTCGTGGGGTATCCTTGATCATGAGGAAGGTTAGAAATCAGCCTACAACTACAAGGGGGGAACTTGTCAATGATCTCAAGGCAGCTGGGACCACTGTCACCACGAAAACCATTGGTAACACATTACGACATAACGGATTGCAATCCTGCAGTGCCCGCAAGGTCCCCCTGCTCCGGAAGGCACATGTGACGGCCCATCTGAAGTTTGCCAGTGAACACCTGGATGATGCCGAGAGTGATTGGGAGAAGGTGCTGTGGTCAGATGAGACAAAAATTGAGCTCTTTGGCATGAACTCAACTCGCCGTGTTTGGAGGAAGAGAAATGCTGCCTATGACCCAAAGAACACCGTCCCCACTGTCAAGCATGGAGGTGGAAATGTTATGTTTTGGGGGTGTTTCTCTGCTAAGGGCACAGGACTACTTCACCGCATCAATGGGAGAATGGATGGGGCCATGTACCGTACAATTCTGAGTGACAACCTCCTTCCCTCCGCCAGGGCCTTAAAAATGGGTCGTGGCTGGGTCTTCCAGCACGACTATGACCCAAAACATACAGCCAAGGCAACAAAGGAGTGGCTCAGGAAGAAGCACATTAGGGTCATGGAGTGGCCTAGCCAGTCACCAGACCTTAATCCCATTGAAAACTTATGGAGGGAGCTGAAGATGCGAGTTGCCAAGCGACAGCCCAGAACTCTTAATGATTTAGAGATGATCTGCAAAGAGGAGTGGACCAAAATTCCTCCTGACATGTGTGCAAACCTCATCATCAACTACAGAAGACGTCTGACCGCTGTGCTTGCCAACAAGGGTTTTGCCACCAAGTATTAGGTCTTGTTTGCCAGAGGGATTAAATACTTATTTCCCTCTGCAGAATGCAAATAAATTCATATACTTTCCACAATGTGATTTTCCGGATTTAATTTGTGATGTGCTATCTCTCACTGTTACCAATAACCTACCCTTCAATTATGGGCTGCTCATGTCTTTGTCAGTGGGCAAACTTACAAAATCAGCAAGGGATCAAATACTTATTTCCCCCACTGTATATATATATATATATATATATATATATATATATATATATATATATATATATAACGTGCATACATACATGGTAAAGAAGGGGAAAATTATGGTAATGCATGAAGGCTCCTGAGTAGTAGATTGGTTGGTAACATACATTAGGTCATCGACTAAAGAGAGTCCCTATTCCGCATAAGGTTTAAGTGAATTGCTTAATCATTAATATCATAGAGGTCAGTCATGTGTTAAGAGTTCAGTTTTGTGTAGATCGTGTATAGTTTCGTTATTTAGTATTAAGATGGATGCCTTCTTGAAAAGATCTGTTTTCAGTAGTCTTCGGAAGATGGTTAGATCTTGCGTTGTTTTTATGGCCTTCGGAGAGAACAGCCCTAAAATAAGCCATATAAGAATCAGAAGTAAACTAACCCCCCCCCCCCCCCCTACCAGATTGCAATCAATGTTTCTTCCTTATCCGAAAGCAAGAGGTGGGGATAGTGCTGGGCAGACTTATACGGTCTGTGCCTTGAAAAAGACAGGTACAAATCAAGGTAAGGTATACACAAAAATGGCACATGTGAGTTTATCTTGTTGGGCAGACTGGGTGGACCATGCAGGTCTTTTTCTGCCGTCATCTACTATGTATGTTACTATGTGATAGGCTTTGGAGGGGGGAAGGGAGATTAGGGAAAGGCATCTGAGGGTAGGAGAGAAAAACTCCACTGAACCCAAGGGAAAACAAGTTCAGGAAACCTAAAGGAGTCTTGCCCTTTAAGAGCTGGGGGATGGGAGCACAGCAGGATTAGGAAACTTCAGCAACTCCACCCAGAGTTCAACAATACACCAATCAGCGCCAAAGAGGGTGGGGCTACCTTTCCCAAGAGCCCCTATAAATTCCTTCCTGGGGATAGTTGGAATGGAGAGAGGTAGGTGGAGTCCTTCCCTTTGAAGCCAGATGTGCTGCTGGAACTTGCTGCGGAGAGACTGAGAAGCAGAAGCTATGGACCTGGACAGCCTCAGATTCCATTCATACCAACCTTTTTATGGCTGAGCTGGAAGAGACATTTCTGAATACACACCAGACCAAACTTCTAAAATACTACCGGTACATCGATGACGTTTTTATGATTTGGACGGAGGGGGAAGAAACTCTGAAACAATTTTATTCTGCCTTCAATACATACCATCCTACAATCAGATTCAAAATTGACTACTCCCTAGAAAAAGTCAATTTTTTGGACACCACGGTCTCAATCAGTGATGGCTGTATACAAACATCTGTATACAAGAAACCCACAGACAGATGTAGCTATCTCCACAACTCCAGCTTCCATCCTTCACATACAAAAAGATCCATCATTTACAGCCAAGCCACAAGATACCACCGTATCTGCTCTGACCCAGGGGACAGAGACAGACACCTTAAAACCCTGACTGAATCCTTCAAACAGAAGGGCTACAACCCCAAAATAATCTCCAAGAATATTGCCTCCTCCCTCAAAACACCCAGGGAGAATCTGCTACAGTACAAGGAGAAAAAATCCACAGATAGAATCCCCCTTGTAGTGACATACAATCCAGAGCTGGAAAAATTAAGAAAAATCATAAAAGATCTTCAGCCTCTACTCCAAGAGGATGAATTACTGAAAGAGATATTCCCAGCCCAACCAATGCTGGCCTTCCGACAACCACCCAACTTGAAACACAAGCTAATCAAAAGTAAACTCCCAACACAGACTGAAAAAGAAGAGAAGGGCACACATCCCTGCAATATACCCAGCTGCAAGCTATGCCAAAACATTTCACAGGACCCCACAGTCATTCACAAAGAAAAAATATTCAACATAAAGGAATATTTTACATGCTCATCTTCCAATGTGGTATATATCATTCAGTGTAAAAAATGTAACAAAGGATGCTATATTGGAGAAACAGGCCAGATGCCAAAGACAAGATTTAATTTACATAGACCTCACATGAACAATACTGGTGCCAGCCGGGTTCCCACACCTCTGGGCCAGCACTTTACAAAACCAGACCACTGTACCAGTGACTTCATAGTAAGAATCCTGAAAGGTAACTTTAAAACAATACAGGAACGTAAGACCTTTGAAGTCAGAATGATTGAATATTTTGACACCCAACAGACAGGACTTAACAAAGATCTGGGTTTTCTAGCCCATTATAAACCATAAAGTTGTATTGCTATGTTTATCACCCTCCTCTCACCTATCCACACCCATCCTGTTAGACTATCTCTGCAATGCTTTGATGTTCCCATGCATACCTCCTACCCATCCCAACCCTGTTAGACTGTCAGTGAAATGCTTGGAAGTTTTTCTTATATATACTGTCATCTACCACATTTGCTTATTTCCGATCTGACGAAGAAGGGCAACCTTCGAAAGCTAATCAAGAAATGTATTAAGTTATGTCCAATATAAAAGGTATCATCTTATTTTCTTTTCCATGTTTTATTTTGTTTGATTTCTATAGATTCTACATGGAATGTTGCTATTCCAGTAGCAACATTCCATGTAGAAGTCGGCCCTTGCAGATCATCAATGTGGCTGCGCAGGCTTCTGCTTCTGTGAGTCTGATGTCCTGCACGTACGTGCAGGACGTCAGACTCACAGAAACAGAAGCCTGCGCAGCCTTCTACATGGAATGTTGCTAGTGGAATAGCAACATTCCATGTAGAATCTCCAATAGTAGCAACATTCCATGTAGAATCTCCAATAGTATCTATTTTACTGTCATAGTAATGCTTGAATGTTTTCACTTATATACACTGTCAGCTAGCACATTTGCTTATTTCCGATGTGAGGAAGAAGGGCAACCTTCGAAAGCTAATCAAGAAATGTATTAAGTTATGTCCAATAAAAAAGGTATCATCTTATTTTCTTTTCCATGTTTTATTTTGTTTGATTTCTATAGATTCCACATGGAATGTTGCTATTCCACTAGCAACATTCCATGTAGAAGTCGGCCCTTGCAGATCATCAATGTGGCCGCGCAGGCTTCTGCTTCTGTGAGTCTGACGTCCTGCACGTACGTGCAGGACGTCAGACTCACAGAAACAGAAGCCTGCGCAGCCTTCTACATGGAATGTTGCTAGTGGAATAGCAACATTCCATGTAGAATCTCCAATAGTAGCAACATTCCATGTAGAATCTCCAATAGTAACTATTTTACTGTCATGGTAATGCTTGAATGTTTTCACTTATATACACTGTCAGCTAGCACATTTGCTTATTTCCGATCTGAGGAAGAAGGGCAACCTTCGAAAGCTAATCAAGAAATGTATTAAGTTATGTCCAATGAAAAAGGTATCATCTTATTTTCTTTTCCATGTTTTATTTTGTTTGATTTCTATAGATTCCACATGGAATGTTGCTATTCCACTAGCAACATTCCATGTAGAAGTCGGCCCTTGCAGATCATCAATGTGGCTGCGCAGGCTTCTGCTTCTGTGAGTCTGATGTCCTGCACGTACGTGCAGGACGTCAGACTCACAGAAACAGAAGCCTGCGCAGCCTTCTACATGGAATGTTGCTAGTGGAATAGCAACATTCCATGTAGAATCTCCAATAGTAGCAACATTCCATGTAGAATCTCCAATAGTATCTATTTTATTTTTGTTACATTTGTACCCTGCGCTTTCCCACTCATGGCAGGCTCAATGCGGCTTACATGGGGCAATGGAGGGTTAAGTGACTTGCCCAGATTCACAAGGAGCTGCCTGTGCCTGAAGCGGGAATCAAACTCAGTTCCTCAGTTCCCCAGGACCAAAGTCCACCACCCTAACCACTAGGCCACTCCTCCACTGTTGCTACTATTTGAGATTCTACATGGAATGTTGCTATTCCATTAGCAACATTCCATGTAGAAGTCGGCCCTTGCAGATCACCAATGTGGCCGCACAGGCTTCTGCTTCTGTGAGTCTGACGTCCTGCATCAGACTCACAGAAACAGAAGCCTGCGCAGCCTTCTACATGGAATGTTGCTTGTGGAACATTCCATGTAGAATCTCCAATAGTAGCAACATTCCATGTAGAATCTCCAATCGTATCTATTTTATTTTTGTTACATTTGTACCCCGCGCTTTCCCAGTCATGGCAGGCTCAATGCGGCTTACATGGGGCAATGGAGGGTTAAGTGACTTGCCCAGAGTCACAAGGAGCTGCCTGTGCCTGAAGTGGGAATCGAACTCAGTTCCTCAGTTCTGCAGGACCAAAGTCCACCATCCTAACCACTAGGCCACTCCTCCACTCCATTTTGGAAAATATCCATTTTTGTTCCTTAAAATTCAATAATTTATCATGGTTACCACTCACTCTCCCACCCTACTACTACCTGATCAATAACATGCCATCATAAATCAGTAATAGAATGACCTTCCCTTAACCAATGCTGTACTAGGGGAGCCTGTTCGTTCTTTGTAACAATCCTAGATTTATCTTCAGTCAGTCGTATTTTAATAGCTACTCTACCTACATAAACTAGTTTACATGGACATTCAATAACGTATACCACATTCAAGCTCATACGTGTGGTGACAGTTCTCGCTGTTATTGTACGTTGTTTCTGTTCATTAGTCCAGCATGAGCCCATCAGTGTTGATGGGCACCATTGGCATTGACCACAGGGACCACGTGACCCAGTTATTCCATTCTGGAGCCAGCTAACAGTTCTCTAATTGTTTTACCTCGAGTGTATGCTATCACTAGAAATGAATCAGAATTCGGATGCAATTGAAGCACATGCCAATATAAGTGCAAAATCTTCACAAAGTCAGATGACAACTGAGAATAAGGCACGACACAAGTCAAAATCTCTTCTTGTAACAAAAGCTCGTGTTGGGCAAATCGTGCCTGCAAATAAGCTTGACGTAATGCTCTCTTTGGATATCCTCTTGCTTGAAATCTCAGTATCTGTGCTAGTGCTTTAAATTGGTCCAGTTTGGTACAAATTCTTCGTAAACGTAAATATCTCATACATTTTTATACTCTGTCATAATATTAGCATGAGGGCTAAAATAAATTGACCCCCTCCTACTTGGAGTTCCATGGAATAATCCCAGGCTGGAAGTTCTAGGTGTATCTAAGACTTCTGTTAACAAATCCCCTCTACTATTGTCTTACAATGGCACTGAGTGGTGTTCTTTTGTAATACTAATCACAGATTGGGAACTGCCATAATGCCTTCCAGATAAATTTAAGAACCACATTTTCATTCTGTATTCTTGATAAACTGGAGCTTAGAATGTTACTTGATATGGTTTGACATGACTAAGAGGTTCTAGGCAACTCTTATATGGAAGTTAAGCCCCGCTCAGCACATCCCAGGATGCACCAGACAGAGCACCACCATTTTGAGGAGGCACCCGAAGAGGAAAGATTACTAGTCCCTCCCTCCTCCTTTACTACTACTATGATGAGGTATTTTGCGGGGTGGGGGGATGCGCTGGGAAGGGAGGGAGGGAGGGAGGGATAGTGGTCCCACTGGACCACCAGGGCATTTTTGTTCAATGTGGAGGGGTGGGAGAGGGGAAGCTAATGGTCCCAATGGAACACCAAGGCATTTTTGTTCAGTGTGGGGGTAGGAGGGGGGAAGCTAGCTGTCCCACTGGACCACCAGGGTTTTTGTGTTTTGGGATGGGGGCATGGAGGTCCTCCAGACCTCCAGGCCTTGTGTTTGGGGAGGGGGTGCTTAGGTTTGACAGGTTCAGGAGAAAATCCCAGACCTGTCAAACCTCTTCAGTGGGTTTTCCCTATTCCTCCCTTGCTTGCAAACCCTAACAACAGCTCCGAGCTTAGAGAGTAAATTTGGCCATAGACAGGAGGGGGGTCCAGAGCCCGAGGTGAGGGGGCACATTTTACCCCCCCCCCCCCCCCGGCACTGCCGACCCCCCGCCAAGTTTTAACCCCTGCCACCATTTTTTACCCCCCCCCCACCGCCACCACCACCTTTGACCCCCCCCCAGTGCCAACCCTTTCGACCCCCTCTTCTCCCGCCGCCAACCCTCCCGCCACCGCTGTCATCGGGTACCTTTGCTGGCGGGGGTCCCCAACCCCCACCAGCTGAAGTCCTCTTCTCCGGCGCGGCCGCATTGCTGATCTGCAAGGGCAGGCTTCTGTTTCTGTGAGTCTGACGTCCTGCAGGACATCAGACTCACAGAAACAGAAGCCTGCCCTTGCAGATCAGCAACGCGGCCGCACCGGAGAAGAGGACTTCGACTGGCGGAGGATGGGGACCCCCGCCAGCAAAGGTACCCGGCTGCGGCGGGGGAGGGTTGGCGGTGGGAGGGGGGTCGAAGAGGTTGGCGGCAGGGGAGCCAAGGCCAAATCTATGGGGACCCATGCCCCGTGGCCCCACATAGCTACGCCCCTGCCTCTGACCCAACACGGCAGCTGGCAGTACGTCCGCCTCCAGGGTGTGCCATTTCCGATGTCGCTGGATTTTAAAAATATGTATACTACAGGGAGTTACCACTGGGGTAGTGAAGGAGCCCTTACCGCTGGTAAGTACTCCCTCCCCCCCCCCCCCCCCCCACCATATAGCCATACAGTAAGTGAAGCTTATCACATGGTCATGTGTTTTGTTTCAGGCTTTTCACCTGATGCAGTAAAAATGGCCCTGGCGCGCAGCAAAAACCACCACCGTTGCTACCGCAGGGCATTTTTTACTGCAGCATTGTAAAAGGACCCCAGTGGCTAACTGGCTGTATCACATGATATAGCCAGCTATCCATGAATATTCAAGCACTGGCCATAGGGTTCCCAACTGGGTCCAGCTTCGCCTGACACGGTTGATCCAGTCCCGGGCTTACCACAATGCACGTAGGGACTTGTAGCCTGACTTTTCTTAGGGAATCCAATGGAGAAATTAGAACCACAAGTCCCTGCAGTGGGGTAAGGTTAGGACTGGATCAACCCTGTTGGGCGAATCTGGATCTAGTTGGCAACCCTAGCTGGCCGGCTAAATTTAGCGGGCAAATCAGACCACCTAAATAGCAGTCCTATCTTTGGCCACTATAAACTTAACCGGTCAGCAGTGAATATTCACTGAGGGGCCCTTATACAAAGTGGCAGTGGGGCTACTGTGAGTGTAGGGGTGCACCAAATCAACAGTACTGCCCGGTTAGCGCACCCACCAGGCGGTAATTTTGACGTTGACGCGCGCTGTTTCCCACATTATTAGAAAATATTTTCTATTTTCTACCGCAGGGAACGTTCCCAGCGGTAATTGGCAGCACGGCCACATTGGCGCACACAGCATGAGTACCGTGCATGTAGCACACGAGCCCTTACCGCTAGATCAATGGGTGGCAGTAAAAGCTCAGGCAGTAAATATTTGCGTACTACTTTTAATTCTAGTCCACGGCCGCCTTTTTTCCCCAGCTGCGGTAAAAACGGCCTAATGTGTGACAAAAACACGCGCCCACACTACCACAGGCCACGTTTTACTGTGACTTACTAAAAGGATCCCTTAGCCAGTTAAGTTTGAGCCAGCCAAAGAAAAAAGCAAAAACAGATATTCATAGTAATATAGTCAGTGACGGCAGATAAAGACCTTGTCACGTTCATTCTCAATTCTAGATTGAATCAACAATGAATGTGATATCATCTACTTGATCATGGTCTTTCTTTGCTGTTTCTGGGACATAGACCGTAGAAGTCCGCCCATCTCTGTCCTTGTGTTCCAACTACTGGAGTTGCTGTCAAATCCTATCCGAATCCGTCTTGTCATTTGTGGGGCAAAGACCATAAAAGTCTGCCTGGCACTCTCCTCACTTTCCAACCCACTGGAGTGTCCATCAAAGCTCTCTCTAGCCTCTTCCTAAACCGGATCGCCATATATGGGACTCATACAGTACAAGCCAGCCCAGCACCGGCCTTAGTTGCAGTGGCGTACCAAGGAGGGGGCGGTGGGGGCGGTCCGCCCCGGGTGCACGCCGCTGGGGGGGTGCCGCGCATCTGTCGACTTCACTCGTTCCCTGCTCCCTCTGCCCCGGAACGGGTTACTTCCTGTTCTGGGGCAGAGGGAGCAGGGAACGAGTGAAGTCGACAGGCGCGCAGCACCCCCCCAGCAGGTAAAGATGCACCCGGGGGGGTGTCGTTTCGCCAGGAAAAGGTTCTGTTGTTTCTCCGCTGGGGGGGGGGGGGTGCCGCGCGTCTGTCGGCAACGCTTGTTCCCTGCTTCCTCTGCCCCAGAACAGGAAGTAACCCGTTCCGGGGCAGAGGGAGCAGGGAATGAGTGTTGCCGACAGACGCGCGGCACTCCTCCAGCTGGTAAAGATGCACCCGGGGGGGGGGGGGGGGTCCGTCATTTCGCCAGGGGGGTCACGCTGCACCCGGGGGGGGGGCACATCGGCAATCCGCCCCAGGTGTCAGCGACCCTAGGAACGCCACTGCTTAGTTGATACAACTAGAGTCGCCATCTACGTAAGTACCACTTGACAAGCAAATACATATGCAACCCTGTAAGTTTTGGTTTTTATACCATTCATTTTCTAATTAGAGATCCTCTGTGTTCATCCCACGCCATTTTGAATTCTGCCACAGTTTGTTTTCTCCACCACCTCCCTCAGGGTCCCAGGAAACTCAGTCCTATCTTTCTCCGGTTTCACTTAGGTGGTTAAGAGCCAATATCCAACACTTAACCGGATAAGGCCTGGCACTGATGCCACTGGCGGCCAAAAGACATTGACCACAGCCAGAGAATATTTACCCCTATAAAGTATGTAGCCCCCTTAGCCTCATCCAATTAGAGATCCACTTACAAATAACTAAAATCACATAGACATAAGGCAGAAAAATCCTGGCTAACTGCAGGGAAAGGCTTGTAGCCCAGTAGAAACCAAGTCCAACTGAACTACAACTTCACAAATGTACGTATTACATGATAGCAAGAACTGACCTCGGATTGCTCATTGTAAGTGTCAGCCGGAGACTCTGAAACACATCTGCCAGAATTACAGAAGGCTTTTGTCCCCGCAAGTGAAATATAACCTTCAAATTCTGTATCATCCAGGCAGAACTGGAATGTGATACATGCCTGTTCAAGGGAATTCCAACCTGAAAAGCCAACAGAAAGCAGTTTTGGGAACCTAGGATTTCAAAATCAAAGCCATATCCTTTGCATCCTTTTATTCCCTGGCTTGTTTGGTTACTTGATCTCTTAACATGGTATAACGTATTGCATTGCTCAGAGAGCTGGAAGTACATAAATTCTAAGCTTTTGACCTTGTAAGGGAAAATGATTTGTACAATGGCGCTGGTTTCCTGCAAAGGACTGTTAAACTGCTACTGAGAATGGTCCTATTGTGTGATTTGCATGCCTGTTAATATCTGTAATTTTCAACGCCTGCACCTGATTAGAGGATTTATGTAGTGCCATACTGTGCCTCTAGAATTCACAAACACAAACGGAGAAAATTATCAAATTCTGTGCTCCTTGGGCCTGGCTGTGCGAGAAATCGACGGCAAGAGAAGCTGGAGCAAATGAAGGCGTGGAAACGGACAGGGGCCAGCGAAGGCTGCTTACTTGCAACCAGGGATTGCGGAAGCATTTTCCAAAATTCCTCTCTGCCATAATAGGCTTATGGGAGAGCATGTGTAAGAACTGTCAGGAGCTCTCATGGGAACTGCTCACAGCAGATGCCAAGTATGCTATCGAGATTTAAGTCAATCTTTCAGACCGGATAGTCCTGTAAGGCCCACCGCCACACGAACCTCAGGAAAAAAAACGCTAAACAGTTTATCTAATGTGACGTTTTACTAAGGTGCGATGAAAAATGGCCTGCAATAGTGTAAACTCGTATTTTGGGCGCGCGCAGAATTATTTTTTCAGCACACCTACAAAAAATGCCTTTTTTAATTTTTTTGCCGAAAATGGATGTGTGGCAAAATGAAAACCGCCGTGCGTCCGTTTTGGGTCCGAAACCTTACCACCGGACATTGGCCTAGCAGTAAAGTCTCGCGTGGTAACTGGGCGGTAATGACCTACACGCGCCAAATGCCACTTGGCGCACATCCGATACGTGCAGCGGAAAATACAAATTATTTTTGGGCTGCGCGTATCGGACGCGTGCAAAAACATGAAACTACCGCAACAGCCACGCAGTAGCCGTGCGGTAACTCCATTTTGGCGCATGTTGGGGTGCACGTACACACTTGCGCAGCTTAGTGAAAGGGCCTCCTAGTGCATTGTCTACTGTATCACTGGAGTCCATTTTTTTTAAGCTGCTGAGTATTGTACGTCCTAATGTAGGTCTTTTTCTCACGCTAACCCCATTTCTAGTGTGACTGTAAAATAGGCATTTTCTATTAAGGTTTTGGCCATGTGATAATGTCAGCATTGGATAAATCTGTTTAAAAGGTTAGACTCCAAAACTTTGAACAAGTGGCAGCCACAATAGGCAAGTCATCAAAAGTGACCTCAGTGACGACTCGTTTCACATGAGCGTACAGCCCATGACTCATCATAATCTTTATCAGTCACAGCCATTTAAAAAAAAATTAGGGGTCCTTTTACTAAGCTGCGGCAAAAGGGGGGCTGCGCTGGCATCAGAGCGTGTTTTTGGTCTGTGCTGAGCCCCCCCCCCCCCCATTTTACCACAGCGGGTAAAAGGCTAGTGTTTTTTTAAAGAAATGGTCGTGTGGCAAGTGAAGCACTTGCCACGCAGGCATTTCGGAGGGGACCACTTACCTAAGAACATAAACACATACAAAATGACCCAAATATCCTGGTGCCAACCCATATAACATTTTTAAAAAACAATATTAAAATGTTAAAATCTATCCTCGCTTTTACAGGCAACCAATGAGATTTTCTCAAATATGCTATCTCAGGTTCTGTATAACTAGACGCATTTGAACTGACTTTATACAGTGAGAAAAGGCTTCCCACGACTGTGCTGGGCGCTGTGCCCTCTCCCAGTAGATTAAAAGCTTTTCCTTTTTTCTTATAGTGTACACAATCATTTTACGGCGATAACTCAACATATGGAGCATCTGCTCTGCACTTTCACCGTTGGAACTAATCTTTGCAATTATGTACTGGGGCGACTGGCAAGCACCGAATTTCTGCTTTCTTTTACAGTAAATACACCAGTTCACCCCCACATACTCCCTCAGTCCTTGCCTTCCCTCACTCCCAGATAAGGGGGGGGGGGGTGAGCCCCACTCTTATAGGGAGTAGGATCTCAGCAAAGGTTTACTTTGAGGCCCTTTACTAAGCAGCGGTAGGGCTAATGCGCAGGTAGTGCTCGCCAAATTGACCCTACCGCTGGGTAAATCTCTCTTATCTGAACCCTTCTCCTCCACCACTAACTCCAGATTCCGTTCCTTTTATCTTGCTGCACCTTATGCCTGGAATAGACTTCCTGAGCCGGTACGTCAAGCTCCATCTCTGGCCGTCTTCAAATCTAAGCTAAAAGCCCACCTTTTTGATGCTGCTTTTAACTCCTAACCCTTACTCACTTCTTCAGTTCCCATGTTTTATCATTCCCACCTTAGTAATTCCCTTATCTCTTATTTGTCCTGTTTGTCCTAATTAGATTGTAAGTTCTGTCAAGCAGGGACTGTCTCTTTATATCCAGTGTACAGCACTGCGTACATCTAGTAGCGCTATAGAAATGATAAGTAGTAGTCTTTGGGATTCCGGAATCTTGCTACTCTTTGGGGTTCCACACAGAATCTTGCTACTATGGGATTCCGGAATCTTGCTATTCTTTGGGATTCTGCTTGGAATCTTGCTACTCTTTGTCCTTATCGCTTATTTGTCCTGTTTGTCTGTCCTAATTAGATTGTAAGCTTTGCCGAGCAGGGACTGCGTACGTCTAGTAGCGCTATAGAAATGATAAGTAGTAGTAGTTGTACTAGTAATTTTGAAATTGGCGCACACTGTTTCCCATGGTAGAAAATATTTTTCTGTTTTCTACCATGGGGGGCGTTCCCAGCGGTAATTGGCAGCGAAGCCACATTGGCGCATGCTGCCTGATTACTGCATGAGTAGCGCTTGAGCCCTTACCGCTAGGTCAATGGGTGGCGGTAAGTGCTCAGGCAGTAAATAGCCACACGCTACTTTTAATTTTAGCACACGGACATTTATTGACCCATTTAAAAAAGCCCTATTTCCCAACTTCGGTTTAAAAAAATGGCCCAGCGTGCCCCAATTTCACATGTCCGAACTACCGCAGGCCACATTTTACTGCTGCTTAGTAAAAGGCCCCCCCCCCACACACACACATGTCCCAGAAACTGTATTTATGCAACTGGTTTAACCAGCTGTATTCAGCAGCACTGATTTATCCGAATAGAATGTTGGGTATTATTAGGAAAGGTATAGAAAACAGGTGTGAGGATGTCATAATGCCGTTATATCGCTCCATGGTGTGACCGCAACTTGAGTTTTGTGTTCAATTCTGGTCGCCGCATCTCAAGAAAGATATAGCAGAATTGGAAAAGGTGCAGCGAAGGGCGACTAAAATGATAGTGGGGATAGGACGACTTCCCTATGAAGAAAGACTAAGGAGGCTAGGGCTTTTCAGCTTGGAGAAGAGATGGCTGAGGGGAGACATGATAGAGGTATATAAAATAATGAGTGGAGTGGAACAGGTGGATGTGAAGCGTCTGTTCACGCTTTCCAAAAATACTAAGACTAGGAGGCATGCGATGAAACTACAGTGTAGTAAATTTAAAACAAATCGGAGAAAATGTTTCTTCACCCAACGCATAATTAAACTCTGGAATTCGTTGCCGGAGAACGTGGTGAAGGCGGTTAGCTTGACAGAGTTTTAAAAGGGGTTAGACGGTTTCCTAAAGGACAAGTCCATAAACCACTACTAAATGGACTTGGGAAAAATCCACAATTCCAGGAATAACATGTATAGAATGTTTGTACGTTTGGGAAGCTTGCCAGGTGCCCTTGGCCTGGATTGGCCGCTGTCGTGGACAGGATGCTGGGCTCGATGGACCCTTGGTCTTTTCCCAGTATGGCATTACTTATGTACTTATGTCCTCTACTTGGCTCACTTTTATTACATAGAGCAGTGATTTAACCTATTGTGATGTCATAGTGGCTCATTCCACCAATAAGAGCCAACCTCATTAGTGATGTCACAATGGCTTGATTGTATAGAATGTTTGTACGTTTGGGAAGCTTGCCAGGTGCCCTTGGCCTGGATTGGCCGCTGTTGTGGACAGGATGCTGGGCTCGATGGACCCTTGGTCTTTTCCCAGTGTGGCATTACTTATGTACTTATGTCCTCTACTTGGCTCACTTTTATTACATAGAGCAGTGATTTAACCTATTGTGATGTCATAGTGGCTCATTCCACCAATAAGAGCCAACCTCATTAGTGATGTCACAATGGCTTGATTGTATAGAATGTTTGTACGTTTGGGAAGCTTGCCAGGTGCCCTTGGCCTGGATTGGCCGCTGTTGTGGACAGGATGCTGGGCTCGATGGACCCTTGGTCTTTTCCCAGTGTGGCATTACTTATGTACTTATGTTCTCTACTTGGCTCACTTTTATTACATAGAGCAGTGATTTAACCTATTGTGATGTCATAGTGGCTCATTCCACCAATAAGAGCCAACCTCATTAGTGATGTCACAATGGCTTGATTGTATAGAATGTTTGTACGTTTGGGAAGCTCGCCAGGTGCCCTTGGCCTGGATTGGCCGCTGTTGTGGACAGGATGCTGGGCTCGATGGACCCTTGGTCTTTTCCCAGTGTGGCATTACTTATGTACTTATGAATTAACTTTATCTAGATATCTTTAGCAATATCATTCAGCTGAACAGTCAATACTGGGCCTCTGTTCGACTCCCAAGTTCAGCTGAAAACAGGAGCCTAATTTAGGGCCCCTTGTACCAAGCTGTGGTAATAGGGTCCCTGCAGTTGCGTCGGCACATGGATTTGCTGCATGCCGAGGCCCCTTTTACCAGGTAAAAGGCAAAAGAAAATGGAAATGGTTGTACGGTAAGTGAGGAAAATCCTCTACGGCGGAAAAGCACAGCAGGCAAAAGTAGAGGCTGAGAAACGACGAATCACCAACGGGGATTTAAATCCAACAGTCTTTATTATAATGACTGTAGGAGCTAAATTCGCTTTTTTTTTTTTTTGCGAATTTAGCTCCTATAGTCATTGTCAGAAGCTTGTCCGCTTGCTTTAAACTATAGCAGGACTGTGGTACTGAGCTCCGTTCTAGTTTGACCCCCTGATGCAGACGCTTGCGTTTGTCGAAACATGGCCCGTGTCGGGTCCTCCTTTTTTATTATTATAATAAAGACTGTTGGATTTAAATCCCTGTTGGTGATTCGTCGTTTTTTCAGCCTCTACTTTTGCCTGCTGTGCGGTAAGTGCACATTTGCTGTGTGGCCATTTTTTTTTGGGGGGGGGAGCCCTTATCGCCTCTAAGGGCTCCCACACTAACCGCCCGATTACCGCCAGGTAAGCCCCCAGCACTAAAACTAAAAATTATTTCCTGCCGTGCCAGAAATTGGGCATGCAGGGGGCGGTCCTACCACTGGCTTCCATGGTAGGCTGGCGGTAGTGCCGGATCAGCCCATGAAAACTCTGCAGCATTCTAAAGGGGCCCCATAGAGACATATTTTCAAAGCACTTAGCCTTCCAAAGTTCCATAGAAACCTATGGAACGCACATGGAGGGGCATAATCGAAGGCGAACGCCCATCTCCATGGGCGTCTATGTCCGAGAATGGGTAAGTGAAGGGGCGGGACAGACCGTATTTTTGGAAAAAATGGGCGTCCATCTTTTTTTTAGATAATACAGTTTGTGCCGGGCAAATGCATTGGATTTGTGCAGATTTGAGCTTGGCGGTTTTGTTTTCCAGCGATAATGGAAACCGAAGGCGCCCAGCTCAAAAACAAACAAATCCAAGGCATTGGGTCGTGGGAGGGGACAGGATTCGTAGTGCACTGGTCCCCCTCATGCCAGGACACCAACCGGGCACCCTAGAGGGCACTTGTAAAAAGTAAAAAAACAATTAAATATCTCCCAAGTCCATAGCTCCCACCCCTTTGGTGCTGAGCCCCTCAAATCCCCCCAAACCTCACTGCCCACAACTCTACACCATTACCATAGCCCTTATGGCTGAAGGGGGGCACCTATATGTGGGTACAGTGGGTTTGGGGGGCAGTTTGGAGGGCTCCCATTTACCACCACAAGTGTAACAGGTAGGAGGGGGGTGGGCCTGGGTCCACCTGCCTGAAGTGCACTGCACCCACTAACAACTGCTCCAGGGACCTGCATACTGCTGTGATGGAGCTGGGTATGGCATTTGAGGGTGGCATACAGGCTGGAAAAAAAAGTTCTTAAAGTTTGTTATTTTATGGTGGGAGGGGGTTAGTGACCACTGGGGGAGTCAGGGGTGATCATCCCCAATTCCCTCCAGTGGTCATGTGGTCATTTAGGGTACTTGTTCGTGGAAAAAAAGGGTCCAAAAAATGACCCAAATTCACGGTAAAAACGCCTTTCTTTTTTCGATTATCGGCCGAGGGCGCCCATCTCTCCTCGGCCGATAACCACGCCCCAGTCCCGCCTTCACCACGCCTCCGACACGCCCCCGTCAGCTTTGCCCGTTTCCTCGACAGATTGCAGTTGAAGACGCCCAAAATCGGCTTTCGATTATACCGATTTGGGCGCCCACGGGAGAAAGGCGCCCATCTCCCGATTAGGGTCAAAATCTGGGCGCCCATCACTTTCGAAAATAAGGCGGTTAGCCTTCCAAAGTTCCACAGAAACCTATGGAACATTGGAAGGCTAAGTGCTTTGAAAATGAGCCCCTTAGGGACCTAACTTGAATGCCTAAATTTAAGAGCTGAGCTTTTTCTGAATACTGATTTTATGACTTTTTTTTTTTTTTTTTTAGTCCCTTAATCAGTTCAACCTCTCCGTGAAAAATTTTCTATCCGTTCCGCGACAAAACTGGAGTGTAGCATGCATAATCCCGGTATGCGATATATCAAGATGCCCCTGTTTTATGTCCTGTAAAATGAGCTCAAAAGCAGAAATTAATATTCTCATCGTCCTTATTTCTCAGCCTATAAAAAGCCGTTCCCTTAGACTGTAAATTCCTCCAGTAGCCTGCCCGTGATTGTTTCCCTGGAGAACATTACTTAGCTTGACAATTCTACGTTAAAAAAAAAATATCCCTGGCGGGATTTGAAATTGATTCTGCGGCTCTCGCCTGGAGTTAAAGCATGCCCCCTTGTTCTCACTGCTCTTTTGATGAAGAGTTAGAACTGCATGCCTTACAAGCAAAAAATATTTATAGCTGCGACAGAGCCTCACTGTAAAATTGTTTCCCTCCCTTCTGCTGCTTTCATCTGTCTAAAACCGATGCCCTCGCTTCAGAGGACAAGCCTCATAAACACCTCGTTGGATCTCTTTTGCAAAAAAGGAGGAAGAGGTTCTTGAGAGCTTCCATTTTATTATTTATCAGGGAGTCAGTCCCTGATAGTCTAAAAGTTCTTTGGAGTGTGGCAAATCAGTTGGTGTAGTGGCCTTAACGTCAGAAGCACTCAGTGGAAAGGATGGCAAAATCCTCTTTGTGTAGCACTAGGGATATCTGGAGCCACTACCAGAAAACCTACGGACAGCTCCTAAGCTGTGGCCCCAACTGGCCTCACTTTATATTTACATAGAAAAATATTTACAAATCCTGCTTCCCAGACATAAGTTGAGTGCCCACAGTTCTAGGTTCTCTCCAGGCACAAATAGGGTGAGTGCAGTTCTAACTTCTCCTCAGGGACAAATTGAGTGTTTTCAGTTCTGGCTTCTTTCCAGGCACAAACTGACTGTGTTCAGTTCTAGGTTCTCCTCAGGGACAAATTGAGTGAGTGCTGTTCTAGCTTCTCCCCAGGCACAAACCGAGTATGTTGAGCTCTAACTTCTCCCCAGGCACAAACTGAGTGTGTTCGGTTCTAGGTTCTCCCCAGGCACAAATTGAGTGAGCACAGTTCTAGCTTCTCCCCAGACACAAATTAAGTGAGTGCTGTTCTAGCTTCTCCCCAGGGACAAATTGAGTGAGCGCAGTTCTAGTTTCACCCCAGGCACAAACTGAGTATGCTGTGCTCTATCTTCTCCCCAGGCACAAACTGACTGTGTTCAGTTCTAGGTTCTCCTCAGGGACAAATTGAGTGAGTGCTGTTCTAGCTTCTCCCCAGGCACAAACCGAGTATGTTGAGCTCTAACTTCTCCCCAGGCACAAACTGAGTGTGTTCGGTTCTAGGTTCTCCCCAGGCACAAATTGAGTGAGCACAGTTCTAGCTTCTCCCCAGACACAAATTAAGTGAGTGCTGTTCTAGCTTCTCCCCAGGGACAAATTGAGTGAGCGCAGTTCTAGTTTCACCCCAGGCACAAACTGAGTATGCTGTGCTCTAACTTCTCCACAGGCACAAACTGAGTGTGTTTGGTTCTAGGTTCTCCCCAGGCACAAATTTAGTGAGCGCAGTTCTAGCTTCTCCCCAGGCACAAGAGTGAGCGCTGTTCTAGCTTCTCCCCAGGCACAAATTTAGTGAGCACAGTTCTAGCTTCTCCCCAGGCACGAATTTAGTGAGTGCAGTTCTAACTTCTCCCGAGGCACAAATTGAGAATTCACTGTTCTAAAGGACATCTTATCATTTAGCACATACTAATCACTAGCGTGTGCTAAATCTGTTAATGCACCTTAGTAAAAGGACCCCTTAAGTTTGTCTGTGCTTAGCAAGTGGATCAGTTTCAGAGGTACATTTCAGGAATCAAATATTTGACATCATTCCCGTTCCAGCTAAGGTTTTCATGGAAAATCAAAGCAAGCTGCTTCTTTCAGCCTTCCTGAGATAATAGAGCTTATAATTCAATTTCCAGTAGAAACCTTTTTCTTCTAATGGTTTTGACTTGGAGCTTAAGAATCACAACAAACAGCATGATAAAAAAAAATCGGTAGTAAAGTACAGTTCATTTGCTGGTAACAGCCAAAAACAAGTGCTGTGTGAGCCCTGTGAGAAGGCTCATTTACTCAATAGAGTTTTGGAACTGCAGAAAGATATTGACTAGACGTCACTGCTGAATGTTTGAAATTTTGACAATTACATTGGAGATTCCTCATTCAGGGGCATGGCCGTGCCAACACGGTAAGCGTGGTAAGCGCCGCGGGGGGCGCCTGCCTTCAAGGGCACCGCGCTGTAGTTATATTTTTTTTAAAAACCTTACTCCTCTGCTCCATCCTCGATTCCCCGGCGCTTTAAATTTACCTCGCTCCGCCTCTGACGTCTGCGCAGCGTCAGTGAAAGCGCTGCCTGTCTGATGTCTCTCCACCAGCCTTCCCTTCACTCATTCGTTCCCTCTGTGTCCTGCCCTCAAGGAAATGACGTCAGAAGAAGGCGGGACACAGAGGGAACGAACGAGCGAAGGGAAGGCTGGTGGAGAGGCGTCAGACAGGCAGCGCTTTCACTGACGCTGCGCAGACGTCGGAGGCGGAGAGAGGTAAATTTAAAGCGCCGTGGAATCGGGGTGCCAACTGATGATAGTCTGCAGGGGGCGCCAACTGATGGTCTGCAGGGGGGCGCCAGAGACCGTAGGCATGGCCCTGTTCAGGGGTCCTTTTACTAAGCTGCAGTAAAAAGTGGCCTGCGGTAGTGCGAGCATGTCTTTTGGGTGTGTGCTGGGCCATTTATTTTGAGTCTGCGAATAAAGCTGTTTCCTTTATCACCATAGTCCCGTTTCCCTGGAGTCATTGGTCCACTTCCCACTTCCTATTGTGACCATTTATTACCATGTCTAGCAAAAAGGTCCTTTTTGAAGGGGCCGTAAAATAGACGTGCGCTAAAATTGAAACTAGCGCGCATCCATTTTTGGTCTGAGACATGATCACCACCCATTGACCTAAGCAGTATCTCACGCGCTACCCATGCAGTAAGCATGTAGCGCACACCAACTGCTGTTTACCGCCAGGTAAGCGGCCTGTGGTAGAAAATTATTTTCTACTGCAGGATTCGGCGCACACCAAATTTGGAATTGCCGCCCAGCTCATGTGTTGCGAGTGGGAAAATTTTTAACAGGTCCGGGGCAGCATAGAAGGGTTTCTTGAGAGGAGTGGGTGTCTAGCAACACATTCTCTCTCTCGCCAACCGGATTGCTGTCTGCAACAGTCTCTGCCCCCAGCCCCAACATCACCAACCTTCCCAACATGACCAAACATCTCCCACCCTAAGCCCTGAAAAATAACCCCAGTGTCTAGCGGCATCCTTTTCTACTGCCCCCCCCCCCCCCTGGTATCTAGTGAGAAATCTTCTAGGGACCCTTTGCCAAGGACCCCCCCCCCCCCAAGACCTTATACCTTAAAATGAATCGGTTGAGATGCCGGCCCACTCCTGCTTCAGATGCCGTCATCTTCAAAATGGTGGTGTCCAGCTCCACGCTGTGCATCCTGGGATGCAGCAGATGGAGTCAATCTGCCATATAAGGGAAAAGTTTCCTTACTGGCAGACTGACCCTGTTCGGTGCATTCCAAGATGAATCATGCAGGGTCCGTCCTCTACCATTTTCAAGATGGTGAAACCAGAGGCAGGAGCAAGTGGGCATCGCTCCTGCCTTGAAGTATGGGTCTGGGGGGCTCAGAGGAGCTTAAGTGGCCAAGTACTGACTCCGCCCCTGGAACGCTGACTTTGTGTTCAATGCTAACAGTGATATTCAGTAGCACTTAGCCAGTTAAGTGCCACTGAATATTAGTGGCTAGCCCTGACCAAGTGATTTAACTGGTCAGTGGCCAGCTAAATCGCTTTGAATATCAGCCAGCAAATATCATTTTAGGTTGCTTCTTTCATTTGCAAAGTAATACAACATTGAAATTTTCATAGATTCAAACCCTGGAAACACTGCCTGAAAAATCTCAAACCTTGGCCTTCAGTCTTAAACTTCAGGATGATTCATCCCCAGGGCCGCCGAGAGACAGAGCCGAGCCTGAGGCAGGGCTGCAGCCGCCGCTGCCTCTCCCCCACTTGGGATGCAGCCGTCGCAGCCCCCTGCCCCACTCAGGATGCAGCTGCCGCCGCCTCTCACTCAATCAAGTCCCCACCCCCTACCTTCATGTGCTCTAATCTAAGAGATGTAGGGATGTACAGGGCTGCTGAAATGAGAAGAGGGGGCAGGGGGGGCAAACTTCCCCAGACCTCGCCTCCAAGGGGGGGCCCGGCTCTGAGGTCTGTCTCTCTCCTGCCCCAGTGTTCCGGGACTGATTTTTCGTGTTAACACAATCACCCAGGTCCAGACAGGAGCAGGAGAGAGGCAGACTCCAGCGCCAGGCCCCCCCTTCGAGGCGAGGCCTGGGGAATTTTGGCCCCCTGCCCCCTCTCCTCCTTTCGGTAGCCCTGTTCATCCCTACATTTCTTAGAACAGAGCACACTGAATTGGCAACTGGCAGTTCAAGAACTTACTGAGCACATAGTCCAAACTATAACATAGCAGTAGCTCTCCTTCTCTGCACATATTCAGCAGACTGCTAAAACCTGTCGTTTCTTTCTCTATAATATCACCAAAATTTGCACTTTCCTTTCTGAGCACACTACCAGAACCCTCATCCACACTCTTATCACCTCTCATTTAGACTATTGCAACTTGCTTCTCACAGGTCTCCCACTTAGCCATCTCTCTCCTCTTCAATCTGTTCAAAATTCTGCCGCACGACTTATATTCCGCCAGTGTCGTTATGCTCATATTAGCCCTCTCCTCAAGTCACTTCACTGGCTTCCTATCCGTTTCCGCATACAGTTCAAACTCCTCTTATTATAAGTGCATTCACTCTGCAGCTCCTCAGTACCTCTCCACTCTCATCTCTCCCTACACTCCCCCCCTGGAACTCCGTTCACTGGGTAAATCTCTCTTATCTGCACCCTTCTCCTCCACCTCTAACTCCAGACTCCGTTCCTTTTATCTTGCTGCACCATATGCCTGGAATTAACTTCCTGAGCCGGTATGTCAAGCTTCATCTCTGGTCATCTTCAAATGTAAGCTAAAAGCCCACCTTTTTGATGCTGCTTTTAACTCCTAACCCTTACTCACTTGTTCAATACCCTTATTTTATCATCCCCACCTTACTAATTCCCTTATCTCTTATTTGTCCTGTTTGTCTATCCTAATTAGATTGTAAGCTCTGTCGAGCAGGGACTGTCTCTTCATGTCCAGTGTACAGCACTACATACGTCTAGTAGCGCTATAGAAATGATAAGTAGTAGTCTTTGGGATTCCGGAATCTTGCTACTCTTTGTCCTTATCACTTATTTGTCCTGTTTGTCTGTCCTAATTAGATTGTAAGCTCTGTGGAGCAGGGACTGTCTCTTCATGTTCAAGTGTACAGTGCTGCGTACGTCTAGTAGCGCTTTAGAAATGATAATTAGTAGTACTAACATCAGCCCAGTTTGGTCAGCCATCTTGTTAGAGTTCTCCTTTAACAGATCCATCAACTGAAGTCATGTACAGCGTTTATGTGCTAATATGTTCTTCAGTGGCAACAGATAAAACATTGTAGTTTTACCTGTCTCTACAGCTCTTCACAGTCATCTCTTTCTCTTCAATAGTATAAAATAGGCTTTTGCTTTGAAGTTTCTGAGAGTATCTCGAATTCTTTGAGTTATAAATTACTCCCTGTTTTTCTCTAGCTCTATTTAGCCCTGCAAGGAGAATCAAAGAAAAGAGAGACAAAAAGGAAATAGGAGAACAGATAAATAAGCCTCAGGAAGAAAGAAAATTGCAGCATAAAAGAGAGTTACTGTACTTTTAATAGCCTGTCAACAGAAGACTGAAAAAAAAAATAATTTATTCCCATTAAATCCTTTAAAATAATATTTACTATGCATACGTCATCTTCTGCCTCTGCTAAGGCCTCGATCTACCCTACCCACTAGCAAGGAAGGGTTAAAAGTTGATGTTAGTGGTGCTTGGATAGGTTCATGCATTGTGTGTGGAATGTGCAATTTTGTGAACCTTGACCCCCAAAGGAACAAGCGTTCTAATGAACCTATTTTCTCATTAATAAACTTGGCCAATCGCAAGACACAATCCTGTCAGTGGACACTAGTCACTGACTCAATTAACACAAGCAGTTCTCCTGCCTGGGCCCATGTAATGCCCACATTGCATTACAATAGGACTTCTGGCCTGCTTGCACCTAAATAGTTCAAAGGGTGTCGGTGTGCTATGTGGATTGGGCCTCTCGGTACAGAAAATAGTCATTTGGAAGGCACACAGGCTCAAATGTTCTATCTATTGTGTAGGCAGCATATGCATCTATGTGCTTTTATGAAATTACATCACTGGAAAGTAGGCAGTGTTCTCCCTCTGAGCTAAGCAAGAGGCCTCCACCTACAGTCCTTCCAGTGGAGGGTGCTGTTTCACTCAGCGAGGGTGACAAAGGAAAGAGCAGCAGACAATGTCCAACCAAATGTCTTTATTATAACATCCAAGACGACACAAGTTGTGTTTCGGTCTAAAGAGGCCTTCCCAGGAGTTTTCTGTCAGATGTATGACGATTCTTTGCTAATGTCAATGGAATACATATGGTGTCAAGTCTTGGATGTTATAATACTACTATTTAACATTTCTAGAGCGCTACAAAGTGTACGCAGCGCTGTACAAACACAGAAGAAAGACAGTCCCTGCTCAAAGAGCTTACAATCTAATAGACAAAAAGTAAAGCATTTAAATTTAAAATATTTAAGCAGTCAAGCACAAGAGAACAGTCACAGAAGGACAGAAGATGTTGAAGGGTGGTCAGTGTGATTAGGTGTAACTCTGGTTGGAGTAGTGGGAGAAGGTGATAGAAGAATAGAAATGGGTGAGGTAAAGTAATGAGTGGGTTGATAGGGAGGTTATATAAGACATGTCACTCTAGGGGTGGGTGGGTAGAGGGGTAGGGTGGGTGGAAGCAGGAGAAGGTATTCTCTGCAGCCTATCTGTGAGATGGAAAATGCTCTCTGAAGCTGCTGCTATAAGTTGTTAGTTTTCTCTCCCTGAAAGAGATCCAAGCCACACCCACGAAGTTCAAACTGTCAGTGGGGAGGGTGAGGGGAGGAAATGGCAGTGCTTGATGAAAAAGAGAGCTCAGTTTGATAGGAGATATACTATAGGATGTCATTCTGAGGCCAGGCTAAGTCTAAAGCAGGAGAAGGTATTCTCTGCAGCCTATCTGTGAGATGGAAAATGCTCTCTGAAGCTGCTGCTATAAGTTGTTAGTTTTCTCTCCCTGAAAGAGATCCAAGCCACACACATAATAAGGACATTTGGTTGGACATCGTCTGCTGCTCTTTCCTTTGTCACCCTCGCTGTGTTTGACTCATTTGCGTGACTGCAAAGGTTACTGTTCATTATCACATTTTCAATAGTGAGGGACAGAGCAGCTCTTCAGGACTCCAAAGAACCTGCCTTTCCATAACAATTGAAAACGCAATATTCAAGTGCCACCCCCTACTGGCAGCAATGTAGTTGGAGGACTCCCCGCTCAGCTTAGAAGGACCAATGTAAGCGGGTGCAGGCATTTACACCTGTTCTGAGGCAGATGCAACTTTTCCACCCAGGGTCGTCGAGAAACAGAGCTGGCCTAGAGCAGAGATTAGGGTAGGGGCATGGCTACCCCCCTCCCCCCTCCCTTACCTTTCCTGCATCTGCACTTCCCTCGGTCTGTCACTCTCCTGCTCCTGTGTGTTGGGAGCAGGAGACAGACCTCAGCGTTGGGCCCCCCCTTGGAGGATGGGCCTGGGGAATCTTCCCCCCCCCCCCCCCGACGGCCCTGTTTCAACCTATGGGAGAGGCATGAGCATGTCGGGGGCATTCCAAAAATTTGCGCGCATTGTTACAGAATAATGGGTCAGCACACTCAACAGTAAAAAGGGCCCTGCGCTAGCGGTGGGGGGGGGGGCCATTTTTACCGCAGCGGCTAAAAAGGCCAAAAAATGGCATGGCCATGCAGTAAGATTTCACCTACCATGTGGCCTTGCAGAGTGAGTACATTTATAGGTTAGTAGAAGAAGTTTGAACAGGATGCGAAAACGGATAGGGAGCCAGTGAAGGGTCTTGAGGAGAGGGGTAGTATGAGTAAAGCGACCCTGGCGGAAGACAAGACGGGCAGCAGAGTTTTGAACCGACTGGAGAGGGGAGAGGTGACTAAGTGGGAGGCCAGCAAGAAGCAGATTGCAGTAGTCTAAACGAGAGGTGACAAGGGTGTGGATGAGGGTTTTGGTAGAGTGCTCGGAAAGAAAGGGGCGGATTTTACGGATGTTGTAAAGAAAGAAACGACAGGTCTTAGCAATCTGCTGGATATGAGCAGAGAAGGAGAGAGAAGAGTCAAAGATGACCCCAAGGTTTCGAGCTGAGGAGACAGGGAGAATGAGAGAGCCATCAACAGAAATAGAAAACGGGGGGAGCGGGGAGGTGATTTCAACTGGCCGGATGTAGGCTGGAAAATTCCATCTGCAGACTTAGAAAGAAGTAGGGAGATAGTGAATGCCTTTCAAAGTGCTCTGCTCACACAAATGGTGATGGATCCTATCAGGGAAGGAGCAATGCTGAATTTGGGGTTCACAAATGGGGAAATTGTGTCTAATGTCAGAGTAGGTGCCCACCTGGGCAGTAGTGATCTTCAAATGGTTTGGTTTACTATAACGGCTAGAGTGGAGGACAACTACTCAAAACTCAAAGTCCTGGATTTCAAACATATTGACCATCAAAATGGGGGCATACCTGAAGAAAGAGTTGAGGGGATGGGAAGGCATATAAGAAGTGGAAAGACAGTGGTCCAGGCTGAAAGGAGCTATTAAAATGGCTACTGACCTTTACATGGAGAACGTAAATAGAAGAAAAGGAAAACCGATATGGTTCTCCAAACAAGTGGCTGAGAAAATAAAGGCAAAAGAGGTGGCGTTCATGAAATACAGGAAAACTCAAGGACAGAAACACAGAAGAGTATACTGGGAGAAGCTGAAAAATGTCAAGAGGGAGATACGTCTAGCGAAAGCAGAGGCAGAAGAGCAAATGGCTAAGAATGCAAGAAAGGGATAGAAAAAAAATTTCAGGTATATTAGTAAAAGAAAGAAGGCTAGAAATGGAATTGTGAGACTGAAAGATGCTTTGGATGGCTATGTGGAGAGTGATGATGAAAAAGCGAACATGGTAAACAAATACTTCTGTTTTCCCGGAAGAAAATCCTGGAGAAGGTCCATGATCGGCTGGTAAAGGTACATATAAGAATGGAGTGGATATCACACCGTTCACAGAAGAAGGTGTTTATGAACAACTTGAAAAATTGAAGGTGGACAAAGCCATGGGACCGGATGGGATCCATCCCTGGATATTGAGGGAGAGATTCTGGCGGGTCCTCTTAAAGATTTGTTTAATAAATCCTTGGAGATGGGAGAGGTTCTGAGGGACTGGAGAAGAGCGGATGTGATCCCTCTTCACAAAAGTGGCGACAGAGAAAAAATGGGAAACTACAGACCGGTAAGCCTCACTTCGGTTATTAGAAAAGTAATGGAAGCGTTGCTGAAGGAAAGGATAGTGAATTTCCTGGAATCCAATGGGTTACAAGGTCCGAGGCAACATGGTTCTACCAAAGGAAAATCGTGCCAAACAAATTTGATTGAATTCTTTCACTGGGCGACCAGAGAAGGATCACGGACGTGTGCTAGATGTAATTTACTTGGATTTCAGCAAAGCATTTGACACGATCCCTCATAGAAGGCTCTTAAGTAAACTTGAAAGGCTCATGAACTGGATTACTGTTTGACAGGCAGACACCAAAGAGTGGTGGTCAATGGAATTTACTCGGAGGAAGGAAAGGTGAGTAGCGGAGTTCCTTAGGGATCGGTGCTGGGGGCGATTCTGTTCAATATATTTGTGATTGACATTGCCAAAGGATTAAAAGGTAAGGCTTGCCTTTTTGCAGAAGATACCAAGATTTATAATAGAGTGGACATCCCGGAGGGAGTGGAAAACATGAAAAGAGATCTGCAAAAGTTAGAAGAATGGTCTAACGTTTGGCAATTAAACTTTAATGCAAAAAAGTGCAAAGTGATGCATTTAGGGACTAGAAACCCAAGGGAACTGTATGTCCTAGGAGGAGAGGCTGATATGCACAAACGGGGAGAGGGACCTTGGTGTGATGGTGTCCAAGGACCTTAAAGCAAAAAAAGAGTGTGACGAAGCAATGGCTATACTCACTATATTAAACTTGGGTTCAAAATAATTTATCTTTTTTTATTTTTTTGTATGCACTTTAAAAAAAATACTATAAAGTGTTTTAAATTATTTTAAATGTGCTCAGACCATACAGTTTACACCCATTATATCCCCAAGAGGAATATGTGGTGGTGTCACAATGGAACCATCATTGCACATATGATGTTCCACCTCCTAATATTTGTGTATGTACATACAGCTGAACCAAGTAGATCTTAATCACCGGTGTATGCGTATATTTATAATACATATGTATAAGTCATAAACTACTCACATTAAATATTGCTAGACTTGAGCTCAAACCTCCACCCATAGATTATGGTGCATTCCTTATTACCATCTAATACATACCATTCAACATTTGTTTGAACCTAAAGGAGGTAAATGTTAATTCATGACACCCTGATCTCACTTCCCCCACATATCTTACATAAACCAACCCACAATGCGATATACACCAATATTCACATAATTATTTCACTTCCCTTGGGGTATATTGTGCTCGTGCTTGTGCTTCATTAAAATCACATATCATTCATCCATTCCAATCTTGCCATCAAAATAACTGCTCCCTTTAACTCTGGCCGAGTTTCAAAAGTCTTCATCAGAAAGGGAAACTAAAAATAGGAAAACACTCTTTTACAAACATACCACACTTACAGGGTGAAGTATACACTCACAATGCTTCAAACAAACTCACTGTATTAGAACAAGATAACTCACAATACTAATCTTTTAAACCAATTTACAGGCATCATAAATCCCCCCCCCCCCCTCCCCGGGTAGGATTGCCTCTGGAACCCTTCCTCACTCCACGGAGAGCGTCTGACGTCACGCTCCCGTGCTCCTTAAGTACCTGAATTAGTGCAGCTCTGACCTTAGCATTTACCAGCTGAAAACAACTTCCCTTAAAGTGACAGCAACTTTCTTAAAACTTTCTTAAACCCTCCGGAGCCTACAGCCCTTAAACATAAGTATCAAAGCTCAGAGACAATTGTAAAACCACAGGGGGTCAAATTAACACCAGTCAAAGCCACTCCACCTCCCTGTTCAATCCCAAAGGGTGAACAGTGTTCTAGGAAAATATCAGACGCTGCTCCTTTTGGGCTAGAATTTCACTTAAATTGCCCCCTCTGGTCAATTCAATATGAAGCAGCACTGTATAACGTAAATCCTGAATGTGATGATTATACTCCTGCCAGTGTCCAGATAAAGGAGCCTCAGGCTTACATGTACGAATGTTACTGACATGTTCCCCAATCCGAATCTTGATTTTTCTAGTTGTATGACCAATATAAAAAAACCCACACAGACACCATATGCAGTATACAACCCCCTGAGAATTACAATCTGTTCTCTTATGCATGTGAAATACCTGTTTATTGTGGGGGGGGGGGGCTTAATTGTATCCCCCTCCTGCACATATCTACAGTACAAACACCCCCCACATTTATAATGTCCTGGATGTTCCAGAGATTCCTCCCTAGGTCTGGAGAGGATTTCCCCCAAATTTTGTGCATAGTCAAAAAGGGGTGTGACCATGGTGGGCGGATTATGGGCATTTCTAAAATCTATGCGCGGCTCATGCGTAATTTAGGCATCAGCATTTACACCAAGTTTTACTTGGAGTAACTGCCCGCGACTAAATTGTCATATAGTTGGGTGCTCGGCATATTCTATAAACCATGCAGTAATTTAGGCTTATTGTATAAAGTTCACGTACTTTATAGGATACGGCTATGCATATCTCATTTTGAATACCATGGTTGGCAAAAGCAGTAAACAGATGTGACAGGGAGCTTTATAATAACATAACCTACCATCACAAGCAGGCATGAGAAAAGTGTGTTAATTGACATGTCCCCTGGACTCTGTTGCTGACTGGACACTTTTCAGTAAACACAGAAAAGAATTATTAAAGATGTGAGTGTGTCCATGCTTTCTAGACTGCAAGGATCCCTTCTTCAGCTGAGACCCAGCTTAATATCATATGAATGCGAATCTAGAATAATCTGTGAGTAATTATTAATCAATAGATGACAACAGAATGTGCTTAGCAGGGGCTAGAGACCCATCTGGAGTTTTATCATCTATAAAACACAGCCCTACTATGTTCTAAGCCACCAACTCTCCTGTTCAGGCTGTTTATTCTAGTGGTGAAATGAACACGGAGGGAAGAGCTAGCTTTGTACTGCAAGGTGATGAGACTGGCATGAAAAACCTGCAAAAGGTCATTTTAAGCCACTTTGGTTCCTGTGGATTATTATTGCGGTAACACCCTCTCTCTCTCTCTCTCTCTCTCTCTCTCTCTCTCTCTCTCTCATATCTATGGCATGCTTATTTTTCTTGCTGTAAAGAAAGGGAAAGTGGACTTGGATAGGCTGAGGCACCATCATTAGGAAAACATCTGTTTAATAAATTTATTTGTTAGGATTTATGAACCATCCTTATGAGGAGATTCACCTGTGATGGTGTAGAACAGGTATAGTTTGACATAATTTAGGAGCCCAACGCAGGCTTGCCGCATTCTATTCCTGAACCACTGCTGGCCCAATGCAGCCTCCGGTGATACTTCCACCTCGAACGTGCACCATTTCCGGTGTTAAAAAAAATCCCAGAAATTGGTAGTGCGGCACTAATCCAGCGGTAATCGGGCATTGCTGCGTGCCGCCCGGTTACCACCATGTTACCATGGGAGTCCTTACTGCCTAGAGACGCGCCTGGAGTAGGGGGTACTCCAGCCCAGGTGGCAATCATGGTAGGTATGCCACTGAGTCTACCTCAGTGATTTCCAAACCCGTCAGTAGAAATGGTACCTCTAAACTGCCACCTCACGCAGGTTAACCAGCACAGGCTGAGCCAATCCTGGTTCTGCCCTGTTGCATGCATGTAAATGTTATCCTACTCTTCTTTGAGAAATCAGAACTACAAGTTCCTACATGCCCCAGGGCAAAACCAGGACTGGATCCACTTGTTCTGGCTCTCTTGGATGAGTGGCAACCTTAGTTTAAGGCTGCCAACGCAGGCCAGGGTTGATCCAGTGATGGGTTTACCCTGTTGTATGCAGGGATTTGTAGTTCCGATTTCCCCCCATTGCATTCCCTAAAAAAAAAAAAAAAGCAAGACTACAAGTCTCAGCATGCACTGGGGTAAACCCAGAACTGGATCGACCCTGTCCTGTGAATCTGGATCCAGTTGGAAGCCTTACCTTAGTTGGAGATCTGAATCCCTGAAACACTCGGAGGGGTTTCAGAGCTGCCAAGTTACCCAGTTCCACGAGGGAGATTTTTTTTTGACCAGTTTCTGTTTTCAAACTTACATCCCACAGCAGTGTGGGGTTTATAGTCTCTGATTCTACCAGTGGCCTGGGCTCCCGCAAATTTCATTCGGGCCCCTGATTTGGCTGGCGGGGGTCAGTTTCACATAAAGGAGCGTTGGCGTGCACAGGAGGAGCAAGAAGAAAGAAGAGCAGGGGGCAGGCTGCGAACGCGGCTGCGCCGGAGACCGCTGAGTGTCAGCGTGCACAGGAGGAGCAAGAAGAAAGAAGAGCAGGGCAGCGAACGCGGCTGCGCCGGAGACCGCTGAGCGTCAGCCTGCCCAGGAGGAGCAAGAAGAAAGAAGAGCAGGGGGCAGGCAGCGAACGCGGCTGCAACCGGAGACCGCTGAGCGTCAGCCTGCCCAGGAGGAGCAAGAAGAAAGAAGAGCAGGGGGCAGGCAGCGAACGCGGCTGCGCCGGAGACCGCTGAGCGTCAGCCTGCCCAGGAGGAGCAAGAAGAAAGAAGAGCAGGGGGCAGGCAGCGAACGCGGCTGCGCCGGAGACCGCTGAGCGTCAGCCTGCCCAGGAGGAGCAAGAAGAAAGAAGAGCAGGGGGCAGGCAGCGAACGCGGCTGCGCCAGAGACCGCGCTGAAGAAGGCTTCGGCTGGTGGGAGTTGGCGACCCCCACCAGCAAATGTATTTATTTTTGCGGGGAGAGCGACAAGGCGATGAGGGGAAGCGGCAAGGAGGTGAGAGGGAGCAACGAGGAGGCCCCATAATGCATCAGGATGAGGTTGGCAGAAATTCAGGACTGGCCTAGTCTCCCTCTTGGAACTTGGTAACTTGTAAACTCTGACTTTTTGAATAGAATAACTAAGGGCCCTGTTTACTAAGGTGCGCTAGTATTTTTAGCGTGCGCTAATGCTAAAGACATCCATATATGTAGGGTTACCATATTTTGTCCCCCAAAAAGGAGGGCACATGCCCAGCCCCCCACCACACACCCCGCCACGCCCCTTTCACACCCTTGCTCCGCCCCTGTCACATTTTCCCCTCCCTCCTGTCACACACCCCGTCACTCCCCCTCCCTATCACCCCCCTCCCCTTACCTTACTACTGTCCTGGTGGTCTAGTGACCTCTTCGGGGCAGGAAAGAGCCCCCTCTTTCCTGCCCGGAGTGCTGCCCTGCATGCGTCCTTCCTGTTCCTGATCTCGGCGCCGATTCAAAATGACCACTGAGACTTGAAGTCTCGCGAGGTCACGTCAACTCTCAGCGGCCATTTTGAATCGGTGCCGAGATCAGGAACAGGAAGGATGCATGCAGGTCAGCACTCCGGGCAGGAAAAAGGTCACAGAAATCCGGACAAACGGGCAGATTGGCAAAAGTGCCCGGACATGTCCTCAAAAAGAGGGCATGTCCGGGTAAATCTGGACATATTTATTTATTTATTTATTTGTTACATTTGTATCCCACTTTATCCCACCTTTTTGCAGGCTCAATGTGGCTTACATTATTCCGTAATATGGTAACCCTGCATATATGGCTGTCTCTACCATTAACATGCGCCTACAATGCGACTTAGTAAAGAGGGCCCTAAGTAAATCAAAATGAATAATGACTGATATATAACATTGCAATCGATTGTCTGCGATTTTGTGCTTCACAGGTGCAGTTCAGCTCAGTATCGTCTACCTAACAGCACAATAATGTCATATTTCACTCTTTGCTTTGAACTGCTGGAAGAAATGTAGGGACTAAAAGCTTTGCCGTTGGGGGGGGGTGGGGGGGGGATGAACATTCTTTATTCTTTTTCATTTCTAAGGACTAAACATGCTTCCCGAATGAGAAATTTAAGAATAGAAATGCTTTTCTTTCAGAATTAATGTCTTTCCCAGGGCGGGTGCTTTTGAAAACCACAATTAAACACCCCTGGTTTCAGGGGGGCTTTTAATAATGAACGTCAAGTAATTATTTAGAATGTACTTTAAACACACATTTATTAGGAACATATAATTAAGAGCCCTGGGGCTGTATTCTGTGCTGTACTCAGCTGCGTAGAATCATAAAAGATGCTTTAGGGTAATTTATATTGGTGGCAAGGTTGCTGGGGGCCTCAAATAGTTTAAAAAAGCAAAAAAAAGTTCTCACCTGCTGCTTCCAAACCTCTCTAACAAAGCTCTTATGTCATTATTCAACCGTTCTTTATTTCCTTCTTTGTAAAGTAATGGTAGATTTAGCAAAGGAAGCCAACTGGTGGTGTTCAGCTTACCCTGAGAGATCAAAGCCATTAAAACTTGTTTTTCCCCACCCCAGAGTTTTAGGATGCTCTGATGAAGTGGGTGGCTCAGAGGGGAATAAGAGAGAGACAGTAGACTCCAGCTGAAAGCAGCCGGAAGGTTTTTGGAGAAGCAGAACTGAAAAATGCATCTTTGGCCATGCCAAAATGCCCATTTTCACAGCTGTCACTGCTGGTCTGGGCAGTCAGAGACACAGCCGGTTCTGTATGCAGTGGGGGGGGGGGGGGGGGGAGCAAGGTTGCCATATTTGCAGAAACAAAAGAGAAGACACAAAAAATATAAAAGGTTTCTAACTTTGCTAAAGAAATATTTAATCGTAGCACACGTGTAAACGGCTTTTAATTAATGAACACACATCAAACAGTGACTGGTTTGCAGCACAGCAGTCAACAATAATTTACTTTTTAAAAACTTCCGGATTTGAGTTTGACTGAGTCTGAGCCCAAGCTTACTTATTACATATCCCTCAACAACTTTGACTGGCTTCTGAGATACGTGTGGAAGTCTTTGCATGAAAAATGCTTAAAGTTGTGCTACACGAACATAAGTACATAAGTAATGCCACACTGGGAAAAGACCAAGGGTCCATGGAACCCAGCATCCTGTCCCTGACAGCGGCCAATCCAGGCCAAGGGCACCTGGCGAGCTTCCCAAACGTACAAACATTCTATACAATCAAGCCATTGTGACATCACTAATGAGGTTGGCTCTTATTGGTGGAATGAGCCACTATGACATCACAATAGGTTAAATCACTGCTCTATGTAATAAAAGTGAGCCAAGTAGAGGACATAAGTACATAAGTAATGCCACACTGGGAAAAGACCAAAGGTCCATCGAGCCCAGCATCCTGTCCCCGACAGCAGCCAATCCAGGTCAAGGGCACCTGGCAAGCTTCCCAAACGTACAAACATTCTATACAATCAAGCCATTGTGACATCACTAATGAGGTTGGCTCTTATTGGTGGAATGAGCCACTATGACATCACAATAGGTTAAATCACTGCTCTATGTAATAAAAGTGAGACAAGTAGAGGACATAAGTACATAAGTAATGCCACACTGGGAAAAGACCAAAGGTCCATCGAGCCCAGCATCCTGTCCCCGACAGTGGCCAATCCAGGTCAAGGGCACCTGGCAAGCTTCCCAAACGTACAAACATTCTATACATGTTATTCCTGGAATTGTGGATTTTTCCCAAGTCCATTTAGTAGCGGTCTATGGACTTGTCCTTTAGGAAACCGTCCAGCCACTTTTTAAACTCTGCCAAGCTAACCACCTTCACTACTTTTGACGGATTCAACCAGCAGGGAAAGAGAGGGACCCTTTTACTAAGCTGTATAGGCGCATACGTACGTGCTACGTGCGTGAATTTTGAACTACTGCATGAACCCGGGCAGTAATTTCATTTTTTATGCGCATCCACTACACGCGCCAGAAACCTTTCCAGCACGCGGTACTAACCGAGCAGCTCCTCAGTACCTCTCCACTCTCATCTCTCCCTACACTCCTCCCTGGGAACTCCGTTCACTGGGTAAATCTCTCGTATCTGCACCCTTCTCCTCCACTGCTAACTCCAGACTCTGTTCCTTTTATCTTGCTGCACCATATGCCTGGAAATTAATAGACTTCCTGAGCCGGTACGTCAAGCTCCATCTCTGACCGTCTTCAAATCTAAGCTAAAAGCCCACCTTTTTGATGCTGCTTTTAACTCCTAACCCTTATTCACTTGTTCAGAACCCTTATTTTATCATCCTCACTTTAATATTCCCTTATCTCTTGTTTGTCCTGTTTGTCTGTCCTAATTAGACTGTAAGCTCTGTCGAGCAGGGACTGTCTCCTCATGTCCAGTGTACAGCGCTGCATATGTCTAGTAGCGCTATAGAAATAAGTAGTAGTCTTTGGGATTCCGGAATCTTGCTACTCTTTGGGATTCCACACAGAATCTTGCTACTATGGGATTCCGGAATCTTGCTATTCTTTGGGATTCTGCATGAAATCTTGCTATTCTTTGGGATTCTGCATGGAATCTTGCTACTCTTTGTCCTTATCGCTTATTTGTCCTGTTTGTCTGTTCTAATTAGATTGTAAGCTCTGTCGAGCAGGGACTGTCTCTTCATGTTCAAGTGTACAGCGCTGCATACGTCTAGTAGCGCTATAGAAATAAGTAGTAGTCTTTGGGATTCCAGAATCTTGCTACTCTTTGGGATTCCACACAGAATCTTGCTACTATGGGATTCCGGAATCTTACTATTCTTGGGGATTCTGCATGGAATCTTGCTGTTCTTTGGGATTCTGCATGGAATCTTGCTACTCTTTGTCCTTATCGCTTATTTGTCCTGTTTGTCTGTCCTAATTAGATTGTAAGCTCTGTCGAGCAGGGACTGTCTCTTCATGTTCAAGTGTACAGCGCTGCATACGTCTAGTAGCGCTATAGAAATGATAAGTAGTAGTAGTAGTAATCGGTATTGTATGCTAAGTCAATGGGTGGCGGTACAGTCTCAGGCCCAAAATGGCCGCGCGCCATTTTTCATTTTGCCGCACATCCATTTTCAGCAAAAAAAGGGCCTTTTTTGCAGGTGCGCTGAAAAATGGACCTACACGCGTCTACACTAGCGCAGGCCACTTTTCGGCGCACCTTAGTAAAAGGACCCCAGAAAGGAGATCAGCAATTCCTTTCTCTTTAGCACCCCCATGTGTCCAGACTGACTAATAGGCCAGAGCTGGTTTCTCTCATTATTTGGGTAAGTGTGTTGGTCACAGGCACGTAAAAGAAAAAGAGGATATTTTACTAAAAATCTGGAGGACATACCTGAAAGGGAGACCTTGCTTAAGAATACTGGTCAAATCTGTTATTGGCAATTTTGAAGTTATTATGACAGCCAAAAAAAAAAAAGCCCACAAACCTTGAAATAAAATCTCCTGTGTCAAGTGAGCGCAGGTGCTGTACAAAGCAACTGAGTTCCAGTTTCATTTAGTGCTGCAGGATAGTCCTGGGTTATTCACCCCCCTCTAGTGGTAAGATTAAGAAGTTCAGCCATCGGCCAGCATGATGACAGAAGGGGATGAAGTTGAATGAATAATTCCCATGTGAACTTCTGCAGGTATTCAAGTGACAGAAAGTTCAGATTTCCACCTGTACCCTCAGTGGCTCTGGATGAATACTGAAGGCAATCCAAAATCTCTGCTTCAGATTTGGCAATCCAGACAAAATCTACGTACTACTCATTTGAAAATCTTAAAGCGGATTTTCTGTTCTGCTTCAGGATTTTTGGCTTTTCCATCCTCCCCAGAAAGTCTGACAAGCCAGTCGAGGAAAACCTTGAAAGTTCTTCAGGCCATCAGCTCAGAGTACATTTTGAAGAAGTTTTCAGATCCCTAAGGGAGGGAACTGAACATTGGATACAGTAGCCAGAACTGAAGTCAAACCAATTCAAGTTTCCAATATGTGCTAATTCAGCTCCCATGTCTTTCTCTTATTATGAAGTAATCTCAAACAGTGGCGTAGCCAAGGGTGGGCCAGGCCCACCCAGTAGCAGCACACCTATGCTGATTCCCTAGCCCCACCAGCTGAAAACTCCCAACAACTGTCCCTCCTGCATACCTTGTAAATAGCAGATGGCATGTAGGTGAGACAAGAAGAGACGCAGTTCTTCTAGTTACACACACTGAGCTGGGCATAGGCCGGGGCTGGATGAAAATCCGGAAGGCCAGAAGGTACTGAGCTGGGTCTTTATTTCTGTTTACTCTGTTCTCTTTCCTTTACCAGTCCGGGAGCAAATCGTTTTCACTCACACTCAAAGAAAAGGCTCCAGTCCAGAGTTTATGCAAACAAGCCAAACTTTACTGAAGAGTGCAACATCCATGTTTTCAGTTTCGCCTGAAAATGACTATGAATTGTTGGTGGAAGCTGAAACTTTGTGCTTTGCTGCTGTGGCATATCTACAGGTAGGCCTGGGTGGGCACAGGCCCAACCAATCTTGGCTCAGGCCCACCCAGCTGCAGCGCCACACTGCTCCTCTCCTCCACGGTGTCCTGGCGTCTGCACTTTGGTCTCTTCCCTCCCCGGTGTCGGTACAGGCATTCTTGGCGCCTGCAGCGATTTTTTTTTTCTTGCTGCTTGCGCCGGCCCCGCAGGCTTCCATCTGCTGTATTCTGCCAGGCAATTACATCAGTGAGGGCAGGACACGGCAGATGGAAATCTATTACAAAAAGTAGACCGATACACATATATAAAAAAAACAACATGTGTATCGGTCTACTTTTTATAATAGATTTTTATGTAGCAAGTAGACTGTTGCCTTTTTTGTTTTCTTTTCATGGTAGATGGAAGCCTGCGGGGCTGGCGCAAGCAGCGAGAATGAATAGCTGCAGGTGCCGAGGATGCCTGTAAAGACATTGGGGAGGGATGAAGTTCAGAGACAGGAGTGCAGATGCCGGGACGCCACAGAGGAGAGGGTGAAGATGTAGGGTAGGTGGAAAAAAAAACTCTTATGTTCTTAAAAAATATCTCCGGGAAGATATTTGTGGTGTGTGGTTGGGGAGGGAGGGGACACGTGCGTGTGGAAGGGCCCATCCAAAATCCCTGGTGGTCTAGGGGTATGGTTGGGGCAGGAGCAATCCCCAGTTACTCCTGCCCATTCCAGCTCTGCTCTCAAAATGGCTGCCATGACTGGGGCATCGCTCCTGCCCCGAGTATAAAACTAGACCAAAACGCAAAGGAGAGGAAAACCTAAAGCAAACAGCAAGAAAGCACAAGGAGCCTTCAAGAGTAGGGGGGTGTTTCAGCCTTGCTTTATTGATCACGGTCCGTGTTTCGGCGAAAAACACCTGCGTCAGGAGTCTAATAATAGTATCGGAATCCAAGAAAATAAATCATCCAGTGTTGAAAAACACCCTTCTCTTTAAAAAGACAAATCTGCTGGAGACTTGAATGGAATGGCGCCAAATGGAACAACTCGTACTTAAGGATCTTACCCGCCTTTAATGAAACCGGCGTGTGTTGGCTGCAGGCTTTTAGTTTCCATTTTCATTAGCTGCAGTCCATGTGTGTGGAGGCTATTTTGCTGGGAGGTAAAATACAGTCTTTCATTATTTAAATTATTATACTCTGGCTTGGATACGGTGGGTTTAGCAGAGTAATGCAGACTGCAAGCTCTGACAAACTCCAGCAGCACTCACTGCAGTTATATAATTGGGGGTGGGGGTGGGGGGATTGATATTTCATATGCAAAGTCTGAGGGTTAGATCACGTAGAGTTTACCATATGGCTCCAGAAAAAGGAGGGCACAGAAGAGAGGGTTTTGCAGCATACAACACAAACAGAAAAAAGCAACACTGGGCCTTCAAGAAAGAGATAACAGCCCTCCTTTATTGTGACAAAGACCCGACACAGCTGTTTCTGGGATCTTTCCTAGAAGCAAAGCTTTTGTGATACTTCTGTGAACCAGTGGCGTACCAAGGGGGGGGTGGGGGGGCGGGGGGGGGCCGTCCGCCCCGGGTGCACGCCGCTGGGGGGGTGCCGCGTGCCTGTCGGCTCTTCGTTTTCATGCTCCCTTTGCCCCGGAACAGGTTACTTCCTGTTCCGGGGCAGAGGGAGCATGAAAACGAAGAGCCGGCAGGCGCGTGGCACCCCCCCCAGCGGTGTGCACCGGGGGGGGTTCTTTTGCCGGGGGGGGCATCACGCTGTTCCAGGGGGGCACTGCACCCGGGGGGCGGGGCGCATCAGCGATCCACCCCGGGTGTCAGCCCCCCTAGGAACGCCACTGCTGTGAACATCCTGAGTGAGTTCAGAGACTGGGATTGAAGGGCAGAAGTCCCAGGTTGACTGAGGTCTCTATAGAAGCTGTTACTGGAGCACTTCCACTGACCTGCAGTAGAGGGAGGAGGCATTGGAGAGAGTCTACCCTTACCGTTCAGTGAATCCAGACTGTCCCAATTTGACTGCCCCTATCGGACCGACCGTTCACTTGTCTATTAGATTGTAAGCTCTTTGAGCAGGGACTGTCTCTCTTTGTTAAATTGTACAGCGCTGCGTAACCCTAGTAGCGCTCTAGAAATGTTAAGTAGTAGTAGTAGTAGTCTAGCCAAGGCGACTTTGCACGTTTGTCTGATAACCGCTGCTTATATATTACGAAGACTTTTTTCTGACCCCTGAGGCAGGCGCTTGTGCGCTGAAAACACGGCCCGTGTCGGGTCTTTGTCACAATAAAGGACGGCTGCTATCTCTTTCTTGAAGGCCCAGTGTTGCTTTTTTTGTGTTTGTCCAGAAAAAGGAGGACACATTGATCCAGTCCGGGTTTTTCTTCCAGTGAAAACAATGGAAGCAAAACCCAGACGGTCTCAATCTGTCCTCCTTTTTCAGGAGCCATATGATAACTCTAGATAAGTGGAAATCAGGCACAGCCAGTGCCGTAGCGAGGGCTAATGGCACCCTGGGGCAGGTCGCCGCTGCGCACCCCCCCCCGGGTGCAGCACGGCGTGACCCCCCCCCCTGCGGCGCACCCCCCCCCTCCGGAGCGAACCCCTCCCCCCCGGACCGCATTTTTACCTGCGGGAGGGCCGATCCGCCCCGAGTGCACATCACTCGGAGCTACATCGGCCCCGCTGGTTCCCTGCTCTCTCTGCCCCGGAACAGGAAGTAACCTGTTCCGGGGCAGAGGGAGCAGGGAACCAGCGGGGCCGGCACCCCCCGAGCGTGTGCCCCCGGGGCAGACCACCCCTCCCGCCCCCCCCCCCCTTCCCACGCCACTGGGCACGGCCATTTGAAAATGAGACTCAGGTGCTTTCTGGGCCTCCCTGGCATCAGTTGCATGCCTTAAATATTATTGAAACGCTTAAAAAAAAAAAGAGAGAGAGAGACAAGGAAAAAATTGTAATCATAGAACTGTCAAACGTACTCAGGAGATTGTTCCCAGCATAGTAATCATAACACTTTCAGAGGCCTCATGTATTTCTTACAACTTTGTATATAATTAGTCAAAGCCAGCAATGAATATAAGCCTCAACCATCATAACTCAAATACTGTTTTATTTTATGATTTTCCTAGCTTCATGAATTAAGGGGAAGGCTTTTTAAAGAGAGAATAGTAAAGGTTTTGGAATCCAATGGATTACAGGACCTGAGGAAAGGCAGGGTCTTGTCAAACAAATCTGTTTAATTTCTTGGACTGGGTGACCAGAGAGTTGGATCGAGGGAGAATTCTAGATGTGGTGTATTTAGATTTTAGCAAAGCCTTTGACACGGTTCTGCATAGATGACTAACAAATAAATTGAGTGCCTTCAGTATTTTTATTTATTTTTGTTACATTTGTACCCCGCGCTTTCCCACTCATGGCAGGCTCAATGCAGCTTATATGGGCCAATGGAGGGTTAAGTGACTTGCCCAGAGTCACAAGGAGCTGCCTGTGCCAGGAATCAAACTCAGTTCCTCAGGACCAAAGTCCACCACCCTAACCACTAGGCCACTCCTCCACACCTAAAGTGACTGACTGGGTTAGGAACTGGTTGAATGGAAGGTGAAAGAGGGTGAAACTTGCTCCCCGTCCATTGGCTTCCCTTGCCAGCACATCACTAGTGGGTGGGGTGGAAACATTTGGAGGCATGTCACGCAGAGCGCGTTCGCGGCTTGCAAGTTGCAACACTCCTGAGTTTAAATCTCGCTTTTCCCACTGATGCTCCTTGTAATCTCAGAAAAATCACTTCACCCTCTATTTCCTCGGGTATAATTTATACTGTAACCCAAATTGGGCGGGGAAATAACTTGTGCACCAAAGTCACCTTCAGTTTGGATTTGCAAAGGGCTAGAAGTAATAAATCTGAAAGTCAAATCTATCAGCTTCCACATGGGGGCACTGTGGGCTGCAATCAGCAAAAGCACTATTCTACATTTTTCTGCTACCTGGCTTTGCTGCACTTCTACTGGAGGGAGCGTAGCATACCATTCCTGCACTAAGCCTGCTCAGTTGTCTAATGCTCCAATGCATCTCCACACAGTCCCTTTCTGATGAACTAAATTTGCTGTCAAACAGTCAGCTGTAAGTCATAGCTATGGGCTTTAACTAAGACCCCTGAAATATACAACAGAAACATTATAACATAGTGGATGATGGCAAATAAAGACCCATCAAGTCTGCCCAACAAGGTTGTTAAGGTTGTACCAACCACTATGCTGTGGTTACTTTCCTCATGCTTTGGTTTTTGGGTTGCTCCTGCCGCAGAGAGCAGGTTACTTCCCTACGTTTTGTTTATGGAAGTCTAAAAGTCATTTCCTAGCTGAAGTCTCTACGCTTGGTTTCCATCCTTGTGCCTTTCAGGGATCCATTATGCAGTCGTTCCAGGGCTTCCTCTTAATATTCTCAGCACAAATCTAATTCCCTGTGCGAAAAAGCGGCTCTTCTCCTGTGTCAGAGATATCTTTAGATACCTCTGCCTTCGCACAGTGGCCTGTGATTAAATCTTTATATGTAACCACAGGACCGCTGGCCGACCGACGCTCAAATTACCGGTGTTCTGTCCCCTGATTGTTGTGGCATGCTTTTCTCGGCAGCAGCCAAAACACTTGTAGGCTTAACGCCAAATCTCTGTAGCGAAATGGCATTCTCTTCCATTGGGGACACAAGTGTTCAAATTAGATGTTGCTTTTCTTGCACCTGTTTCATGCTTTCTGAGGAGAAAACGATGCCAGCGCAGGTGCTGATGAGCAGAGCTCATAACACAGCATTTTCACTCCCGGTCAATAATCACAAACCCTGGTCCTAGCTGATAAATGGGAATGTTTGCTATTTTCTGGGTTCTGTGCAGCAGCACTTACTCTCATTATGCATGTGACCATAGGCGGTCGGTGGCCCCAACTGTTTGGGGAGGCTAAAGGGGGTGGGGTTAGGGGTGGGGCTTACATCCATAATTGTCAACACACAGCAAAAAAAAACAAAACAAATGAAAAGTTACAAGCACCACCCTAACTAGTGAGATTGAAGGTTAGCAAGTGAAAGTTTTCTTGCAGTGTATTCGGTATATAAATTTGTCATAGTGGAGAAGAGACTGAGTCCCAAGGAAGGGCTGCTGGTTTTTGACAAGTAATGCTTCTAGGTGCATGTAAAAATGGATTTATATATCATAAATGACATATCATATTTTAAACTCAATTATTTCAAGCACTTACCAACACTAAATCACATACACATCTATGGAACAATTCGACATCATATCCTCCAAAATATTCTAAAATCATGTCTGCTGTTATGACAAACTAAAATTAAATTAAAGTGTTGATGTCACCTCAGTAAGGCCAACACGCAATCCTTCAACCGCAAAACACTATGCACAAACAGCGTTTTAGGGTGGACAGTGTTCACAATGAGCTTTTTTTATTAATGACCAGACAGAGATAAGAGTTTTCAATTTTGGCACAGTATAAGTCATCACAAGAACAAAATGGACTGCATTAGGGGCTTATAGCCCATTTAGTTATGTTTAAACAAAAGAGATCTGCATGAAACAAAATATTTATTTTTATTTTGACTTATAAACCCCCCCTCTCTCTCTCTCTCTCTCTCTGCCCCAATCCAACATTGCCCCAGTGTCTTGCCCCCCCCAATAAATAAGAGACCCAAATACTCCTCCCCCTCAACATTTACCTGCTTCTTCGGCACTTGCTCGATCTGCTGCTGCCTCCGCTCCCTCCCTCCCTCCCTCCCTGTCTCGGTCGGTAACTGACTGTAAATAGTGGAGCCACGTGTTGCAACACTCAGGCAGGCTCACAGTCACAGCGAGGCTCTGCCACCAGAACGGAAGGGCAGCAGGAAGTGCATCTCAGTTACAGGGGGAGGTTTTGTAATTGTTCTGACGACGAACTTCTTTCCTGCACCGACTTTGAGAAGGAGGCAGGGGAAGGTAATGGTTGGGCTGGGGAGGCTTAGCCTTCCCAAGCCTCTTGTACGGGGCGCCTATGCATGTGACACTTTGAAATCCCATTTAACCATCCTGATAAATGATATTCACTGGTGGTCCTTGAGGCTACCCTAATAAAATATCCATACTGCCTTCATTGTATGCAAATCTATCTCATTCATATTCACTAAACAAAAAATATGAAGAAAGGGGAAAAGAAACCTCTAAATCCCGATCTCAAAATATATAACAATATAGAAAATTTAAAAAAGATTGATTTCCTCTTCACTAAACTGTTATGATTGGGGTCTGAACCCCTCTCAAACTTACCTCTTTCCTGGGGGTCAGCTTCTTAGCTGGCTTCTGTTTCTTTGTCTGTCCTTTCTGAGCTGGCTCTGTCTCTCTGTGCTGGCAGCTTCCAGCAGCAGGGCTTTGATTGTCTCTTCACTGCAGCTGTGGGTGTAGTCTGAGTTGCTCTAACACTCTTTGGGTGTACTGGCTTCAAGTGTTTCACGGTTTTGCATTGGTGTGGGTTGGGCCTCTCTGGGTCAGTATGCTTTTGCCTAGGTCTAGGGAGAGTGACATCATCTGGGAGGGCCTTGATAAGGAAGTGGGTTCTTTCCTTCAGGGCCTTTGCAACAGTGGTGTTTGCTTTAGGTAGGGTGGTGCAGTGTGCACTTCTGACGTTGTGTCTAGTTTCCCTGCTTGCTTTTGCTAAGGTCCAGGTTAGTGTTAGTGCAGTGTGCACTGGTGACTGTGTGTTTAGCTTTCCTGCTTTTCCCTTTTGGTTCCCCTGCTGTTCCCTCTTGGTTTTGGAAGCATTGCTGTGTGTAGGGCTTTGGAAGCTCTGTTGCTGATAGAAGTACTTCAGGGTTTGGTGTTGTTAGGAACACTGCAGAGTTTGCTGTTAGAAATACTTCTGGTGTTTGTGCTATTAGGAGCATTGCAGTCTTTGCTGTTGGTGTTTGGTGATTTAGAATCACTTTTGGCTTATGTGTTAGCTTCCCTGCTTTTTCCTTGTGGCTCCCCTGTCTTCCCTTTTAGTGCTAGGAGCTCTTCTGGTTGCTTGCCAGAGTAGTGCTTAGGAAGCACCTTGTTAGTTGTTTCTAGCTTGCTAGAGCAGTGCTTAGGTAGCGGGTTAGTTCTGTGTTTAGCTTATTAGTGTAAAGCTCTGCTTGTAGCTTGGTGCTTAGTAGCACCTGTGTTAGCTTTGTGTTCAATTCCCTGCTCTGTTAGTTTAGGGCTTAGGAAGTCCCTTTCTTGAGCAGGGCTTAGGAGCTCCTGTTTAGTATAGGGCTTAGGAAGTCCTTTTTGTCAGTTTACTGTTAGGAACACTCCTGCTGGTTTAGGGCTTGGGAGCACATAGATCAGTTGAGGTTTAGGAGCACTTCTGTTTCCAGTCCTGGTCCCTGTGTCATCCGGTATCCAGTAAGTCCTGTCGGCTACTCGAACCCAGGAGCTCAACTTCTGGGGGGCTTAGTAGCTAAGTGCAGGTGAAGCTGTGCGGACCAGTCCAGTGTGCTCCAGTCCAGTGTGTGTTCCAGTCCTGTGTCCTCCAGTCCGGGGGTTTGCAGTCCAGTGTTCCAGTTCTGTGTCCTCCAGTCCGGGGGATTCCAGTCCATGTGTTCTGGTTCGCTGGGCAGTGCCTGCAGTCCCTGCCGGTGTGCTTACCCAGTGTTGGTTGGTGGGTTTTGCCTGCTGCTGTCGCTCCTCGTCAGCAGCCCAAGGGCTCACGTTTGTTCCAGAGCCCGGCCCCGTGGGCTCTGAACCTGAGAACCTGACATAAACAAACTAAAAAAACAAAATCCTTTATTATTAATAAACTGTGATATGTGCTCAAAACCAGGTACCCTCAATAGAGAGCAACCCACCCCCCCCCCCCCATCATCGCACATAGAAAGTCCTATAGAGTCATTTAGCCTATACAGTCGTATAATTGTAGCCTATAAATAGATCTTGATGTTACTAATGTCCAAACATTTCCACTGACTAACTTATAAAAGTTGGTAAGCAAAAGGTGACAAAAATGGTAAAAAGACTTAAAATAGGACTTAAACAGGCATATTTTCAAAGCACTTTGGGAGGCTAAGTTCCATAGGTTTCTATGGAACTTTGGGAGGCTAAGTGCTTTGAAAATGAGCCCGATGGTGAACCAAAATCATCCATGAAATATGTAGAAAACTAGATGTACAAAATTGTGATGGCGAGTCGGACTCTATTGTGCAACCCATAGTGATTAAAATAATTCAATGCTTCAATGTCTCCATATCTCCAACACCAGCTGTGGTTTCCATTAATGCTTCTTCAAGGAGATAAATACCAAATCTGAAATCAAAAACAAAATAATCACACCTAAGCAATATCAGAATTTTTCAAAAATCTATCTTCAAAAATAATAACATGTACGTCAAACCACACAATTCTCAATTTCTTGCACGGTCACCCACTCTCTGGTCCGCTCTGAACTAACTGTTAAAAAAGACTGTGGTTTTTAAAAGGGGACTCCCGCTACATATGTCATACATGAACTGAAAATCCCATTGGTTGATGAGCAGATTCAAACTTCGCACAAGGGAGAGCCATTAACCTCACAGTTAAGACCGTGAGATTGCACCGTTTTCCAGTTAAAAATAAGACACTGTTCTTTGGTGTGTAAAACCCACACTACATTGCAGGTATAAGTGCAGCAAAATGCAAGTCATTCAGGTTATGATGGGCGCCACTCCAATGTTCAACTTCTGCACTTTGCAATTTTATATTACTGAGATGTTGAGCAATTCTGAACTTCAATTTCCAAATGGTATGACCAAAGTAAATTTTATTACAAGGGCATGAAATCATATATACCACCTGCGACATAAGAACATAAGAGTAGCCATACTGGGTCAGACCAATGGTCCATCTAGCCCAGTATTCCTGTTTCCTGTTTCACAAGTACCTGGCAGAAACCCAAATCATGGCAACATTCCATGTAGAACCCCAAAGAATAGAAAGATTCTGGAATCCTAAAGAGTGACAAGATTCCATGCAGAATCTCCAAGAGTAGCAACATTCCATGTAGAACCCCAAAGAATAGCAAGATTCTGGAATCCTAAAGAGTGACAAGATTCCATGCAGAATCTCCAAGAGTAGCAACATTCCATGTAGAACCCCAAAGAATAGCAAGATTCTGAAATCCGAAAGAGTGACAAGATTCCATTCAGAATCTCAAAGAGTAGCAACATTTCATGCTACCAATCCCAGGGCAAGCAGTTGCTTCCCCCATGTCTGTCTCAATAGCAGACTAAAAATGTTACCCAGCTGGAGATGCAACCCGGGACCTCACACATGTGAAGTGTGCGCTCTATCACTAAGCTACATCCCCCAAGAAGTACTTGACCATAACAGAAAAATGAAGCCATGAGCCGAATGATAAAATTGTTCAATATTTAAGGAATACTTGTAGTACATGCAGTGTCCACAACCCCTGTGGCCCCTAAATCCCATATATGGGTCAGTCAGTTGTTTCTTATTATTGCTGACCAGTATTTCTCCAATATTAGCAGACCTCCTAAAAGCCAAGGAACTCGGGGTGATAACCCAGCATATGCCAATATTTGTAAATAATCTTTTTAACCTGTATGGCACGCATTGAATAAGCTTCCGAAGTTCTTGAAGACTGCAATAACAAGTCCCGATCAGCAAAATGCTCATTTATAAGCATTCTTGACTACTTGACAAGGGTACCCTCTCTGAAGAAATCTTTCACTCATGTGCTTAGCGTGCATCTGAAAATCTTGAACCTATGAGCATAAATGCCATAATTTTAAAAATTGTTCTTTGAGTATCCCATCTTTCACTGATGACTGCGATAATGAAGTAATGAGATCCGATCCATTTTCTTGCAAAAAATAGATGCTTCAAATTGGCTATTAACATACCTTATATTTATAACCAAAAATTATCTCATGGTCACCAATATTAGAAGAGAACTTGATATGAGGATTACACTGATTGACATAGACTAAAAATTGTTCCAAATAAGGAACACATCAGCTATAAACCGCTTCCACAAAATAATGTTAGAACTATATGGAGAAGTATATATAAATTCAGTCTCAATTTTTTCCATGTACAAACAAGCAATAAACGGTGCAACTGTAACACTCATAGCAACTCCTTTAGTTTGTAAAAAATATTTAACATCAAACATAAAATAATTATGTCGAATGACGAAGCATGCTAAGGCATTCAAAAGTTGAATTTTGGATATAGACAAATTCAAACTTTGTAAATGATCATCAATCAGAGACAAAGCTTGATTTTGTGGAATACTGGTGTATAAGGGAGGCCACAACATCAAGCATAATTAAACTAATGTGATCCTGATTATTCATTTTCAAAGATTGTAATATTTTAATTAAATGCATAGAATCTCTAATACAGAACAAAATTTTCAACACTTTAGGTTGTAAAAAAAATCCAAATAATGAGATAAGGGTTCCAAAATGACCCCCCCACCTGGCACGATGGGTCGCCCAGGTGAATTATCCATGGATTTGTGAATTTTTAGAATGAAATAGGTGAAGGGTTGTCCTTCTAAGCTCATAGGTTGCTACTATAGGTGATGGACTGTTACCGAAGACTTGAACTCTCATTCTGTATTCCACAATTCCCTGGTTGATGTCATTGTCATGGTACCACAGGAATCTCAAGTAGTTTCTGTAGTCTGGATGTATGACAAAACAATAGAAAATTTGCTGAATATCCGCTGTTATGGCCATGGGTTCCTTTCTGAAGGAATCAAGACTCCTATTAAGCTATTGGCCGCGGCGGAGGCGTTGGGCTACTACTCTCACCCTCCTGTAGTTTCCAACCCCTCCACCTACCGCAGTCTCACTGCTTCTCATCCTTTGAAGCCCATTCCATCCGGCTATTCTACCCGCTACCACTCAGAGTGGCAGTCATTTACCGCCCCCCTGATAAATCCTTCCCTTCCTTCCTTACCGACTTTGATGCTTGGCTCTCTGTCTTTCTTGACCCCTCATCTCCGTCCCTCATTCTCGGAGACTTTAACGTACATGCTGATGACCTATCCGACCCCCATGCTTCTAAGTTCCTCACCCTAACATCCTCCTTCAACCTCCAGCTGTGCTCCACCACCCCTACTCATCGTGACGGCCATTGTCTTGACCTCGTCCTCTCCTCCTCCAGCTCACCCTCCAATTTCCACGTCTCAGCTCTTCCTCTCTCCGACCATCACCTGATCACATTCACACTTCTTCACCCCCCCCCCTCCACCCCGTCCAACTTTAACCACCACCTCCAGGAACCTCCAGGCTATTGACCCCTCCACCTTATCATCTACTATCTCTAATCTCCTCCCCTCCATCATGTCCTCCGAAACTGTCGACAAAGCGGTCTCCGCCTACAATACCGCTCTCTCCTCTGCTTTGAACACCCTTGCGCCATCCATCTCCCGTCCCACAAAGCGCACCAATCCCCAGCCCTGGCTGACTCCTTGCATCCGTTACCTTCGCTCCTGCACCCGATCCGCTGAGCGCCTCTGGAGGAAATCTCGTACCCTTCCAGACTTCCTCCACTACAAATTCATGCTATCCTCCCTCCACTCCTCCCTATTCCGTGCAAAACAGGACTATTACACCCAATTGACCAATTCTCTCAGCTCCAACCCTCGTCGTCTCTTCACCACCCTTAACTCCCTCCTAAAAGTGCCCCCCGCTCCTACTCCCCCTTCTCTCTCTCCTCAATCACTGGCCGACTATTTCCGCGACAAAGTGCAAAAGATCAACCTTGAGTTCACGACCAAGCCACCACCTCCTCTTCACCCTTTAACCCTCTCCATCAACCAACCTACCCAGGTCTCTTTCTCCTCTTTTCCTGAGATCACCGAGGATGAAACTTCCCGCCTTCTTTCCTCCTCGAAATGCACCACCTGTTCCTCTGATCCCATCCCCACCAACCTACTCAACACCATCTCCCATACTGTCACCCCCGCCATCTGTCGCATCCTCAACCTCTCTTTCTCCACTGCAACTGTCCCTGACACCTTCAAGCACGCCGTTGTCACACCTCTCCTCAAAAAACCTTCACTTGACCCTACCTGCCCCTCCAACTACCGCCCCATCTCTCTTTTACCCTTCCTTTCCAAAATACTTGAGCGCGCTGTTCACAGCCGCTGCCTTGACTTTCTCTCCTCTCATGCCATCCTCGATCCACTTCAATCCGGCTTTCGCCCTCTGCACTCGACAGAAACAGCACTCTCTAAAGTTTGCAACGACCTGCTCCTGGCCAAATCCAGAGGTCACTACTCCATCCTCATCCTCCTCGATCTTTCCGCCGCGTTTGACACTGTCAACCATGATTTACTTCTTGCCATGCTGTCCTCTTTTGGGTTCCAAGGCCCTGTCCTCTCCTGGTTCTCCTCTTATCTCTCCCACCGCACCTTCAGGGTACACTCCCATGGATCTTCCTCCACTCCCATCCCACTATCTGTTGGAGTTCCCCAGGGATCTGTCCTTGGACCCCTTCTCTTCTCAATCTACACCTCTTCCCTGGGCTCGCTGATCTCGTCTCATGGTTTTCAGTATCATCTTTATGCTGATGACACCCAGCTATACCTCTCCACACCTGACATCACCGTGGAGACCCAGGCCAAGGTATCGGCCTGTTTATCCGACATTGCGGCATGGATGTCCAACCGCCACCTGAAGCTGAACATGTCCAAGACCGAGCTCCTCGTCTTTCCTCCTAAACCCACTTCTCCTCTTCCTCCACTCTCTATCTCTGTTGATAACACCCCTATCCTCCCTGTCCCATCTGCCCGCAACCTCGGAGTCATTTTCGACTCCTCCCTCTCCTTCTCTGCGCATATCCAACAGACTGCCAAGACCTGTCGCTTCTTCCTCTTCAACATCAGCAAAATTCGCCCTTTCCTCTCTGAGCACACCACCAGAACTCTCGTCCACGCTCTCATTACCTCTCGCCTTGATTACTGCAACTTACTCCTCACCGGCCTCCCACTCAGCCATCTATCCCCCCTTCATTCAGTTCAGAACGCTGCTGCACGTCTTATATTCCGCCAAAACCGATATACTCATATCACCCCTCTCCTCAAATCACTTCACTGGCTTCCGATCAGTTATCGCATACAATTCAAGCTCCTCCTCCTTACCTACAAATGCACTCAGTCCGCGGCTCCTCACTACCTCTCCACCCTCATCTCCCCCTATGTTCCCGCCCGTAACCTCCGCTCACAGGACAAAGCCCTTCTCTCAGTACCCTTCTCCACCACTGCCAACTCCAGACTCCGCCCATTCTGCCTTGCCTCACCCCATGCCTGGAACAATCTTCCTTCACCCATACGCCATGCCCCTTCCCTACCCATCTTCAAATCTCTGCTTAAAGCTCACCTCTTCAATGCTGCCTTCGGCGCCTAACCACTCGAGATATATAAAATACCCCAATCTATCCACCCTATCAGACTAACTGTTCACTCGTCCTCTAGATTGTTCACTTGTCTTTAGATTGTTTTCTTGTCTTTTAGATTGTAAGCTCTTTGAGCAGGGACTGTCCTATGTTTAAATTGTACAGCGCTGCGTAACCCTAGTAGCGCTTTAGAAATGCTAGTTAGTAGTAGTAG